>NC_136856.1:11991408-12213908 GCF_951799975.1 Gobius niger
TCCATGCGCTCTGTCACGCAAACGGAGCACATACGCAGCCTCTTCCACGTGTTCCCTATTTAAATAAAGTTACGTGAAATGTTTTCATGCAAAATAAATTTACATAGAAATGTAACATGTCGATTTTATAAGCAAAAAAAGGGGTACTATATTGTGAGGCATAATATTTAAGTATATATGAGGAGTGCTATGTCCACGCAGTAACTCCTAAAGACTTCCCCCCGCTCACTGCCTTCAATAACCTTTAGGAGTTACTGCGCGGACGTTGTGCTCCTCGTATATACTTAAATATACTTCGCATGAAAACACTTCACGTAACTTTATTTAAATAGGGAACACGTGGAAGAGGCTGCGTATGTGCTCCGTTTGCGTGACAGAGCGCATGGACAAAGACCAGGCGGGTATATATTAACTCGTCTAAGGTTAGGTAAGAACATATCTCAGTATGTAAAAACGGTGGCCTATTCCTTTAAGCCGGTCTGGCATAATTACATGTCAGAGTGAGACAAGAAAAGACTAGACAAGCTGATCAGGAGAGCCTGCTCTGTCCTGGGCTGCCCCCTGGACTCTGTGGAGGAGGTGAGGGACAGAAGGGTATTAACCAAGCTCTCATCCATCATGGACAACACTTCCCAATCGCTGCATGGAACTTTAGGGGAGCTCCTCCTTCAGAGGCAGACTGTAGAGGTGCTGAGCAGCTCCTTCAGTGGAAAACTGAGACACCCTCTGTGCAGTAAGCCCTACAATAACTCATGTGAAATCACTTCTATGCAAAACCACATGCAGTAACTTCTGTATCAGAGCCACTTTATCAACCACCTGCACTATGACTGTAAACCTTGCAATACCAATGTTGACTTTGATTTTTCAATATTTTATATTCTGTTCTAATTTGTATTTGTATTATTTATAAATATTGTTGCCCTTTTAAAGTTGTTACATTCTTATAAGATACCTCTAGTTACTATTACTTGATTGCATATTTCCCTGTATATTTGCACCCTTGAGTGTTCTTGTGTAAGAAGTGAATTCTCCATCGTGAGATCAATAAGATCCTATCGTATCTTAATTACTATATCGATCACACTACCAATCAAGTAGTTAAAAAAAAAAACAGTGGAATAATACTGTACTAATAATATGCTTTTTTGTAGGGGGAAAAAGTGTTGTAGTTATATGTTTTAATAAAATGTTTACTGTGATGATCTAAACATCAGTGGTTCTGGTCAATATCTGCAGCGGTATATCCCTCTTCTTTATATCACACGAGTTTATCATGACAGAACTATAAGCAATCCAAAGCAGTGATGTTCTCTGCCAGCACTGCTCTGGAGACAGGCGACAGATTCCCGACACAAACGGCTGATTGGAGCTGCTCTTTATCTCCCACAGCTCCACAGTCATAAAGACCCTGACACAGAGCTGCAGCCCGTGGGCACAGAGCGGACCTGACAGGTGCGGGGAGAAAGAGGTGCTGTTGCATTCATTCACGCGGCCTCAGGAGAGAGATGGGGAAGATAGTACAATCCGTTTATTTCTGAAATCTTGGAAAAGCTGTAGAAGTCGTTGGCACTTTATATACTGACATTGTTTCAAGAAGTGTGTTTGTATTGGTAAACTTTTTTGGTGACACTAACACGGTAAAAACATGGAAAAAGCAAAGGGATAATGAGAGATAAGGTGTTTTGTATCTTTCTATACATGTGTTTCCAATTACGTCACAGATAATACATTCAGAATATCACCATTTCACAGACGGCTTGGGTGTTTCAAACAGGATGGTATGGACATGACAGCAGACAAAAAATGCATCCCCTACTCATTCAAACAGGAGGAAACCTACCCTCTTCATACTCTGTGGACAAATTGAATACATTAATAATATCATACAATCTCAGATGGCTTTACTGTTTCAACCAGGAGGATCTTATGGTGCTGGAAACCACCCTCTCTGGCCATTTAATTAAGGTAAATCATGCTACATAACAAGATTTAGAATTTTGTGTGCATTAGTTTCCTCTTGGTGCTTCGGTTTCCCCAATGAACCACAAACATGAACAATAGGTTAATCCTCCAGTGGATTCTGACCTGGCTTGACATCTGGAGATGGTTCCCACATGCTCCCACTGCTCTTTACAGGTACACCCCAGTGGCATCAAAGGGGGATCAAATGCAGAGGACATTTCCCTACGGGGACAATAAAGTTCACCTTGCCCTTAATATTATCACAGAGAAAATATTAACCTCATTATTTAAGTATTAAGTGTGAAATGTGTAATCACCACTTTACCTTCTCTACTCTTATTTTTCTTTCATGGATAAACATGATACAAATTGAAACGAGCACATGTTTTAGCACCAAAAGGTAAGTCTCCTGTCACTGTATGTTGATAAGCCGTTGGATGTGTTTTCAAAGCGAGAAGTACAAGCCTCAGCAGTGAACGGCAGACTTGCACAGATGGCTGTGGTGAAGGATGGTGCTGACAGAGCAAGCTTCATAATTCTTCCCTCCTCTCCTTTATCCCCAAATGTTCACCTGATTATGTGTTACTGTGCACTCAAATCCGCTTTGGATGTTAGCATTCTGGGTAAAGTTTGCCAAGAAGGACAGAGAAATCAGATCAAGTTTACTTGTGGAGTTTGAAACAGTAAAGACAAAATAAAATAAACAGTTTGTTCTCGCCTGGGAGGGTGCCAAGTCCTACTGCAGGCTGATGAATCTAGTCTTTCTCTCTATCTGCCCCGATCAGGTGGAAGGAGTCCAAAGAAAATAATAGCATTCGTGGTAAACAGTCTTGTGGCTTTCGACAACGTGATCCTATCCACTCTATGGTCAACAAAGCCAATGCTGTTCAGAAAGTACTTCCCAGCCTGTGGTGTCTTATCTCTGCCTGCACCGTAGCTCTCAGGGAATCTCACGTCCATTATTGGGATTGATGAAGCCATCGGGCAAGGGCTGTTTGGTTGATTGATGCACTTTGAGTCATGGTTGATATGTTTAAAAGGCATGTGGTTCCACTCCAACAGGCCAACAACAGGTATTCTATCTGACTCAAGATAATAGACTGGGATACTCTTTTTGTGTGTAATGAAAGGAGCCATTATAACATTTCACCCAATATTGGAATAAACTACAAACATTAGTTTTATTAAGTGGACTCGCCACTTCTTATACGAAATTATACCAAAAAATATATTTATATCACCTATATGCCTTTTATGAACAGTAGGCCTATTTACATTTACTGTGTGTTGATACTCAAATATGTTTAGTAATGTTTGCCAGAGTATTTCCACATTATTAGTAATATTTTCTGGTTTATGCTAATTCTTTCAAAACACTATCTACGGCTTATCTCCAAGGCAACAAACAATCTTTAAATCCATAACACTTGCTTAGTGTATTTTTCTTGGTGACTGCCTGTACTTTTCCCTCCTTCCGCTCCATTGCTGATGTGCCTCTGAGCTCCACCTCTGCTCTCCAGCTCCCGCTCACTTCCCTGTCACTCCACCTGGCTCCCTCTGCCACCTCCCGCTATCTGTACCCAGCTCTTCCACCGCTTGATCAAAGCGAGTGCAGCCGAGCCGCCTGAGTTCGTTCCTCCCTCTGTCAGAAGCAAAAGAAACAAAGGCCCCATAGTATAAGTCTGCCACAAATAACCTCTTCACAAAATCACACGGCGCTCCGAGCCAGAGGCAGTATAGTGCTGGTAGTGCTGGGGAAATGACTTGAGAAGTGCGCACGCTGACACTTGTTGGGGCTCTGCATCGCTCTGTGACATGAAAGGATGCGGCTTCTAATTATCTCCAATTCGAAAGCAAAAACTGACGCCGAAGTCGAACAGAGAGACTTGGCTGATGGGAGAAGCTGGCTGACTTGCGATGTGGCAAAGAGCACGAATATGATATGTCACCGATTGAACAAGTATCACGAAAGCATTCCAATAATCATTGCAATCTACTGTACATCCAACATAAAGATTGCAATGACCTTATGCTGAAGCTATAAGGAAGTTTAGTACACGCCTGCACCTACTGTTGCAGAAATATGATCAAATCCATATCAAATTTGTATTTTGCCAAAATGTTGACAATACTAACTAACATTTGGCACTGCATTATCAAGTTATACACTTTTATATTAAAGTAGAGCTGGGCAAAATGTTGAAACAATCTACTGGTTTGGTGATACTGTCGTATTAGCTCTATGCTAAAACACAAACTCTCCCCACTTATTCTAGGAGCCTGAGTCACACACCGATTTAATCATGAAAGTGTAAGTTCTCAGATGAAGCAGATGTAGATACCTCTTAAAGCAGGGGTAGGCAACGTTAGGCCTGGGAGCCAAAACCGGCCCTCCGCCTCTGGCCCTCAAAATGATTTTGAGGATTATTACACAAATCAGAGATAAAATGCCTGTTAAAATACTCTATAAATGTAAACAATAATGTCAATCCATTTAAAATTTCTTAGCATAACACCCATTTTAGGCCATACATGATGTACAACACTGGCATTTGTAGAAAGTGATGCTTTACTTTACTTACCTACAACTGGAGGGTCAGACCCTTGGTCTTTTGACGATGAAGAAATTCGGCCCTCCACCAAGCAAACTTGCCTACCCCTACCTTAAAAGGCTTAGACAAAATCTAAACATGAATCGTGATGATGCTCTGCAGAGTGAGTGGTGGGTGCCGGGTCACGGCACCAGTGTAACGTGGATGACTCTGCGTTGTGTTAGTTAGTAACGGCCAGGAGACGGGGTTGTTTTACAAGGGTTCCTTATCTGTGCAACAGACAAAAAACGGCTGGTCAGCCTTGAACCTGGGACACCAACACTCATAGCAGCTAGTGGGGGGGGGTACACGTTATAAACCGTTAGTGGTGGTTTAACAAGTAATCAAATAAAAATGTAGAAATTATATAACTAAAACATGTCCTTAATAATTCTACTATCATACGTCATTCATACAAATGATAATTAAATGTAAAAAATAAAACTTAAACAGACACCCCAACGATCGTGACCTACCTCGGCTGCGCATTGACAGAATGGTGCCGAGCTCACGTCGTCCCCACAATTTATAGAGTTTGTCGCCACTAGAGGGCGCTGCCCCACGATTAATACCAGTATCAAGTGGAATACAATAATTTTACTGTTACATGTGGTGTAGCCGGGCCTGGTCCGATTGGGGACAGAGGATGGAAATTAGCTTGAGCTATAATCCTGCATTTTAAGTATACTGTACTTTGTGTAAATGCATTGTCCCTTTTAAATAAATAAATACAAAATACAAAATACAAAATAAATTTCAAAATTGTAATCTAGGCTTCAACAAAATTGTGGTTGCTGTCCATTTGATGACACTCAACAAAGACAATGATCATCAGAAATACTATGCACAGAAACAAATTCATAATATTTCTAGCTTGGCTCAGTCGCTCTGCTCTACTAGCCAAGCTGAACTCTTCCCTGTGGTCTTTATCTGGGCTGCGGGCTGATCTGAACCTTTGTCCACTAACGAAGCCGTTTGGATGAAAGGCGAAACGTTCGACGCTTCAACTGCAGAGTACAGAAGATGACGCAAGAACCTTCTTTGAAGATGGACAGCTCCTGTATGACTGAGAGCCTACACAAACATGCTGTGAAGAATCACACTAACCGCTGCGCCACCATGCTGCCCGATAAACAATCTGACAGTTGTGTGACAGACCTCGATATAAGCAGATAATTTTATGTTTCTGTTTTTTTTTCTAACCACATTATAACCTCTTGAACAGCTCAATAAGTGTCATGAACACAGATGAATCAGAGCATTTGAAGCAGCATTAACTTAAGCGCAGTGTGACACAGTCTGGCAGCACGATCAGATTTGAGTCATACACTGAGGCATGTAATTATTGCAAACGATTTAAAAACCAAGGTTTGGGACTAATTTACTGCCATTCAGCCTCTGATGAAATCTCTCAATTACGTACAAGCATTTTTTCAGAAGAATGTTAGTTGATTGCTCCGTTTCTAGTTGGCCTTTTAACTTTATATTGCAAGACTTTTCTTTTTTTTAATAAGCAAACCACATCAATGGGAAAGGAAAATCGTGCTAATGACATGATGGATGATGAGAAATTGGAGAAAGCAATTTACAAATAGGATGTCAAATGGATTCCAAGACAATGTGTGTGCAATTTGTGTTAGGGAATCTGACATGAAACTTAAACCGTCACATGGAAGAGGAAGAGGATTCATGTTGGTAATCCAAGAAAACTAAATCCTAAATGAATGAATTGTGGATTGAGTTTGGATGTTACATTTTCAGGCTTATCTACAGAAGAAGTCAGGCGTTACACCATTAACGATCAAATGACCCAGATCCTGCCTCCTTTCTCTCTTATTTTCATGCTCTGTTTTGGTGAGTGTTGCGGAGATGGCGGCGCTCTGGTTTCGCGGTGCCGGGCCGCTGCCTGGTGTCTGGTAGGAGGCAGCGGGGACAACTGCGTGGCTCATTATGTTCCATTAGGGTTTGGGCTGAATCGGGATGAGGCTGCTCTGGGGTTGTGTATAATGAGGGAGAAATCACACAGGAGGCAGACAGGACCACAGCACAGAGCAGGTGCCAACACAGCTAAAACCAATGCCCTGGCCACGTCACTATACTGCCCGATACACTAACATGCATTCCATTCTCTGCGTGACTGAGGTGTCAGGTCATAGCTTCAATGTCAAGTTTTTTTGGGAAATAATTGTAAAAAATTGTGATGCATTTTAGAATATTGTGTAAAGAGAGTACAACCAAAATCTAAACCAATCAAGAATATATGTCACTGACCACTTGAGATATATTCACTCAGCCCAAGGGTTTAAAATTCTAATATTAACTCACAATCCACTATTGTCACAGCACTTTGCCCTTGTAAAGCCATGTTGACTCTCGCCTCAATGCCAGATGGTCCTGGGTTTGATTCCAGGACTGAGCAAAACCTTCAAAATTTTAAGTTTAACTCCTGATAGGATCAGGTTGGCTCTTGCCCTTCACCTGATCAATGTGATTTCAGTATGCAACATGTACATTATGTACAGTATAATAACTAGAGGTTGACCGATATATCAGCCCGTCGATATATCAAGCCAATAATTGGACATTTTAAAATATCGGCTATGGGCCAATCTAGCGCCGATAAAAGCCGATTTCCGGGACTGAACATGATAGAGACTTCACGTTTTTTGCATTGGAAAGGGCTAAGTCAGGGCTTTAAAACAAGTTATTCCTAGGCCTCAGAGGAACAAAGAATCGCAATGAAAATTTGTTAGCTACAAGTTTGTTAAACACAAGTTTCACTCAACAGTGAATATGGACATGTCATTTTGAAGCACAGAATCTGGACAATTCAACCGCTAACCTCCACAGTTGCATTTTTGTTTGTATCACCGCGGCTAGCAATGCTAATGCTAACGGCAACTAATCAAAGCTGGGACAGAAACTATGATTGAATCATCTAAAGTAATAAAATAAAACTGGCCACTGCTGGAGCGGGCAAGTATTTATGTTTTTACAGGATTATAGACCAGACATTTGGATTGCATATCGGCATCGGGAAATAAAAATTCCCAAAAATCGGCATCAGCATTAGAAAAAAGGTCGATCTCTAACAATGATCACAAACACTTTTTTAAACTAAGCAATGCAGTGAAGCAGTGGTTAGTGCCGCTCAGCAAAAGGTCACAGGTTTGATTCTGGGCCATGTGGGGCCTTTCTGTGTGGAGCTTTTATGTTCGCCATCTGTCTATATTGTTTCCTCCACCACTAATAGAAAATTCAATGAAAGAGAGATGATAAATCTCAGTGGGTCTTACATGAAGGGCAATAAAATAAATGCCATTTTGCCATATACATTGATCTCAGTTGCAGGGAGCACTCATCTATTTCCTATACATAGGTCTCAGTGTCCATAAATGAAACATTAGTTACAATAAAAAAAATAATATGCATAATATGTGTATGGAGCATCGCAAGACCAAAATGCCACACTGCCGTCACTGCCTTCTGTCTTGAGAGGACTGGAATCGGTTGCGTGTTCTCGAACCGAACCCACAAAAGCCTCTCCATTTGACAGTAATGAAGTGAACCAGAGTTGATACTTATAATGAGGCTGATTCCACCTGACGTTTCCTGAGCGCTCTGTCTTCCAGCACGTACTTCTTTCATCCAGACAGGAAGAGAAACACAAAAACAAAACACAGCGCGGCGCAGGACGTGATTTGCCCACGCTAAACAACAGTGTCACATGAAAAAGAGCACCACAAAGCCTTCACCGCCTCACAAAGGACACTGTAGATGATCTGTCTTGATTCTCGGCTCCGCGTGTTCTTTTGAGGCAGCGTCAGAAGTCGCTCCGCTGCATCCGGCCCCATTATGTGACGCCAGTGCACTTGTCACAATACTCCAGGCTTATTTCTCTGTTGTGGCAGAAAAAAGCAGTTTGAACAGATGGGCTCCTGCTTTGGCTGCAAATACGCAGTTCTACATTTTGTCAAAACAACCGAATCAACAAGTCCCTATCTGCCATTATCACACCGTTGGCGATCGAGATTATTGCCTCATTTAGTGTGTTATCGGTACATTGTTTTCATGCGACGAACTAATCCTCTATTTTGTCTGTAATTGGTGTCACTGCGCTCCTATCTGTTTGAACAGCCATTTGGAATCAGTCAGGGATTTGGTTGATACAGTCCTTGTAAACACTGGTTCTACAAGCAATCATAAACATCCATGAAACATACATGAATTCGCTTTATCTGGTCAAAATTTTACACAATGAGCAACTCTGTGCACTCTGCAAAGTGATTATAAAACTATTATGGTTTGACAAAAAGGGCTGGACACACATATAGATTGACATACATGCCATTCAATCAATTAATCAGACAACGTTTATTTCTAGAGCATTTTACAACAGAACAAAGTGCGTTACATAAACAAATGTAATGCACTTGTTAAGATTATCGGCTTCGAACAGGGTGCAGCAAAAACCTCCGGGCAGACCATCAGGTAAACCATCTTGGTGGGAAACTTCTTTACTTTGTGGGGTGGGCATTTACTGTAAAGCGCTTTGGGTGGAAAAGGGCTATTTACAGTAAATCCAAGAGATTATTATTGTCAATATTATGAAAAAAAAAAATACTTTTTTTTCATCAGTGTTGCGCTGGGCCCAGGGTAAAACTGTACCCTTCGCCTCAGAGTCTAACACCCCTGACTCTGAATCTCCATCATTGGCCAATATTTCGGTGAGACCCCCAGTAGGCTACAATTATATTCGAATGCTCCACGGCCGTACTGGATGCGTTAAAATACTTGCTACCTTTCCTCATTATAGTACTTCTATATCAGAGCACAGTACAGATGCACTGATTTAAAGAAACTAGATGCAAGTTGGTCATTTTATGCTCACTACTGCTACCTTAGGTCTTAAGCGTAACAGCTATCTCTATATTAAGCATGTGCATGACGACCGTATCAACTTGTCTAAGCTCAGGTAAGAACATATCACAGTGTGGAAGAACTATGTGCCCTCAGGCACGCAAAAAGACCAAAGATGTTGTTAGCATTTGGCCTCTCCCAGTATATTCCTATAGCTCCAAACGGGGTGAAGTTAGAAGCGACCAAGCTCCTCCACGGGCACGCATAAAGACCAGACAGGTGAGCATCAACTGCTCTAAGCTCAGGTAAGAACATATCTCGGTATGGAAAAGCGGCTTCAAATCATAAAAATTAAATTCATTTTTTCCAGCCCATTGTTTTCACTATCTCTTTTTGAGTAACATATATAAAATTAATACATCATACCAGCAAATATAATGCTAAAGGATGACGTGATAAATTTGGACGTCAATTCCTCTTTCTTTCAATTGAATTCAGTACTTTGAATCCTTCCTACCATTTGAATCCTTTTCAATTTCCCGTGGTAGAAAACTCTCTCCCTCCTAACCTCCTCTATGCACTGGCTCTAGTCTTCCAGATTTTGAGCCAAGGACTAAGGCACACAACGTTGAGGACTTAGACCCCGATCTGCTCCCCAGCTCAGCCATCTAAGCACTACAAATGACCCGCAATATGCTCGAGTGCCCACTGGGGAAATAACACTTCCAGACACGAGACTCTATCACCACTGTATGCTGACGAGAGGAGAGAGAGAGAGAGAGAGAGAATTTAGCCGTGTTCGGTTGACTGGCCTCCCGCGTCTTGTTAAAGGCCGATGGCCACTTATGACAGGAGGGACCGGCGAGATGATGAAACGTAATGGGCCAAGAGGAAAGGGGCGTTTGGCTGAAGAGGCCGAGGAAGTGAGGAGGATGTGAGAGCAGATGGGAAACTTGAATGGAGTTAATAGAAATATGGGCTAAGCTACACCAAGGTCTGTCTCTCCTTTTTGTCTGTTGAAGTGAAATGCTGGGTCAAAGTTTTAGTGAGCTGGGGGAAAAGACGAATTACTGAAGTATACAGTATTTATTATGGGAGCCTTGAGATTTTCAGATTCAACTGAAAGACATCTTACTCCTGAACAAACTTTGTCGATGCAAGGCAGGAGCAGAGCATTGACATTTCTATTTTTTCAGCAGAGTCTAAAATCATAATTTTTTACATATTTAAGTTGTGATTCGTCTTCGATAATAATAGATTTTTTTTGTGACAGCAAGGCAGGTACAGCTTTCTGTTTTTTGTTTGCAGCTTATTACTTTATAAATGCTCCTTCCACAATACTGTATTTGTTTTCTGGCTTCTGATCTATTCCTGTTGTATCTGTGAAAACACTCCAAATCAATTCTTTGGTGCTGGGAAACTGCAGAAACAGTGAAATTCAAGACTAAAAACATGTCAGTCCCTCCAATAACACAAAAATAGACAGATAAACTTGTTTCTGTTTCGGAATTATGAGCATACAAAGAAAGGAGTCAGAGCAAAAGGTCACGAGACAGAGTTCAATCCTTTCTCAGTCCCAGTCCTTTATAGCCCTGAGGCGAACTAATGAAGAAGTGGCTGTCATTCTAGCTTTGCTGTAAGACAATTTGGTGCTGCTCCATACCAGATTAAATGGAAGAAACAACAGACATAGAATGAAGTGAAGTGAGTGTGTTTAGTTTCTCAGGTACAAGTGGAGACAGGAGTAGATAACCTCTAAATCCAGTCACATGGCAAAAATAAAAAAAAAATATCTTGAAGAAAGAAGGAAATACAATCTTTTTGGAGCAGACTATCTCTCTCTGTGTGAGAGTCAGGCTTCGAGCCACTGTGTGCCCTCACCACACACAGGCACACCAACACTCTTACATGAAGGGCCCATAGGGGGAAGTGTAGTCTGACCATTTACAATCTCTTCCTTAAAGAAATAGGCCACCGTTTTTAAATACTGAGATATGTTCTCACCTTAGCTTAGACGAGTTGATATGTAGCTGTCTGGTCTTTGCACAGACAGCGTTAGCATTTAGCCTCTCCTCTTCTGGATCCAAACGGAGGTGAAGTTAGAAGCAACCAAGCTCTTCCATGTTTTCCCTATTTAAATATGGTTACATGAGCTTGTACACAATCCAATCCAAAATTAAACATGTCGATTTTCTAAGCGGATAAAAAGGGGGCTGTTTATGTGACTGAGGGCACCAGACTACGCATCAACTTGTCTAAGCTAAGGTAAGAACATATCTCGGTTAAATGTCGTTTTTTATAATCATCCCCATGACCATTGTACAGTATATCCCGAAGACAAACTGCCTCTCCTCAGGATTAACGGGGGTCGTGTGGGTGACCTGTCAGTGCACACATGTTGGCAGGGTTGTGTTGGTCCTGGCCTGCTGTGAGAAGGTCAAATCCATGCTGTTCCCAAGAGCACCATAACCCCCCTTGTGGAAACCGTCCCGCCATATCAACCCGCGTACAAACTATTAGTGACAGCATGATTTAGCATTTGTCGCGCTGAAGCCAATAAATCTTTTACAACACGTTCACGGGAGGTCTGGACGTGCCCTCAACCCGCTGGTCTGAGTGATTTATTCTGCCTCTGATTGCCCCTCACAACTGTACTGGTTTTACTATATCCTCTGTTACTCCTGTGGAAGACATACTTAGCGGACAATCGCAGCAAGGCAAGGTGAAGGGGGAGGTTATGGCTGATACAAACCATTTTCGACAAGCATGTGTGCCCCTAAGTGGTGGACAGCATACTCGCCTGAGTCGCCTCCTCCACTCAACGGGCCACTGTTCTAACATCAAGAGGAAAATTACCTTTGTTCACTGAGAAAGTCTTATAGCCAGGCCATGTATTGGATGAAGCCATTCTCCACACAGCTTCCTTATCACAATAGCTTGGAGACCTTATTTAGTGCCGGGGTGATTTCAGGTAACACGGGGCCTTTGTTGAAGTGTAAACAAACCAATGGTTCACTTGGGCGATAAAAAACACCTCAATGATTTCAATTATGTTGAAAATGAGTTGAGTGGGACTATTTTTAAATAGAGCAAGCAAACCTGTTCGCGCTTCTGACTGAGTGGCCTAATTTTCTTCCCAATTAGAGTTTAGATCACGCCTCCATCCAGCTCACCCTACCCCTTTTAAAACATTTCCAAAAGCTTTATGTATTGTGTTTGTTTTAGGCAGCAGGGCTATATTCCACAGTGATTACATTTTTAAGTGGACATATGCTTGAAATGATTATTTTAGATCAATGTTGATATTTCAAGTTTGGAATTTGAAATAATGTCTATGTAAGAAAATATAGTAAGGAGTGCTATTCTTTGACTTTTAGCTAACGGCATGCTAGCTCCGCCAGATTGCTTCAGTAGAAGAAGAAGAAACGATCAAAGTGAAGAAGAACTCAAGTACAACGGTATGTTTTTAACCTCTAACCCCCGCTAGCTTCCTTGTGTCATTACTTTTTTTAACTTTTATTTCATTTTCGTCACACATTTTTGTCAAATGTCGCTCTCTTGTTGCATTTTCATCCTTGTCTTCGTCTCATTTTTGTTGCTATATTTTAGACTAGAAGCTTTTAGATTTGGGTAAAGCCAAACTGGAGAACAATGTGCTCTGTTCAGGAGGGGGTTAAGACCTGAACCGAGCACATTTTCTCCGGTGTGGTTTTACCCAAATCTAAAAGCTTCTCAATTGGAGAGTTTACAGACTTAAGGCCAGAGCCAAGATCGGCAAAACTGATCATAACTTTTTGTTGCGTTTTCGCCGTGTTTTGTCACATTTTTGTCTGGTTTTCGTAGTTTTTTCAACATGTTTTTTGTAGTTTTTTTTTTGGCTGCGTTTTTGTCCTTTTTTGTGCTTTCTTCATCACTTTTTCTCCTTGCTTTTTGACACTTTTTTGTCATGTTTTTGTCACATTTGAGTCATGTTTTTGTGTAATTGCTGCTTTCCCAGCACATTTTAGTTGCTTCTTTGTCACTTTTGTTCTTCACTCTTTTGTGGCTCTTTTTTTGTTTTTTTCATCCTTTTTAATCGTGTTTTACCACTATGTTGACGCTTTGTTCAAGAAGCTTTTAGATTTGGGTAAAGCCAAACTGGAGAAAATGTGCACAGCCAGGGTGAATTACATTACTGTGGCAATCCTGTTCAACCATGACGCAGATATATTAGCACAGACAGATGTAGTGTTGTGTAACTTTTAATTAAAACCACTGAATGTGATCCATGGCATTGGGAAGTGATGAAAAACCTGTGACAACATGTGAGATTTATGATACAGGGCTGGCACATTTATTTACTTGCAGAAACATAACGAATGTGGCTCATACTCGCCACTGGTCAGAAAATGCCACCAAGTTTCTTCACAAATGACAAACCTTTGAGACTTGCTGCTAGTTGGATAAAAAACAAAACAATATTTATACACAGTATTTAACCAATGGGAAAAACCCTCACATGTGGCCATCGTCTGTAAAGAAATGATTGACTGCCTTTGAAAAAACAAAGCTGATTCTTTTTTTTCTTCTTTGTTTTAAGTTGAGAACTTAGTGAACAGGCTTTTGTCGATGATACTCAGACCTCTCTCTTTAAACTCCCTCTTCTTTATAAATGCTATGAAAAAGAGTATTTTAAAGTAAGTGGCATGAGCAATTACACCAGCGGCTCGTCTGCAATTTGGATTGGGGTCTATTATTTTCCGCTCTTACAGCTTTACTGTCACCGCAGCAATTCGTCTGCCTCTGTAGCATGCATGGTCTTGAACACCTACTTGTATTTCATGCTCTTTCAGAAATTATATTTTTGACCCTATGTGACTGTGTTCTGAATGAGATCATAGAGAAACAACATTGTATTGTTTGGAGTTGTCTTAAAGTGACAGCCTGTAAGTTTAAATGTTTTACAAATGTAAAAGACTTTGTGTAACTGACCGCCTGGGTCTGAAATTAGAGGTAAGATGAGTCATATTAAACAATTCTATTTTTTCTTTCAAGTCCCTCCTTTTGCTGATTTCAAAACCAGAAACGCTAATCAAGAATCCCCGGGATACCACTTTGACCAATGAGACGAGCTTTTCCTGTGAACTAGCCTGTCAGGTCCTGCCAGGAGAGAAGGGGAGGAGCGTTTACTTTTGAAAATTCTCTCCCTGTCCAAACACCAAACTAGTGGTTTTCTGGTCCAAGAGGGAAGGAATTTGATTGCTCTCAAATTTTGCTCCATCTCTCCTCACTTTGCAAACAGAATATCACTTTAAAGTGGTTTGGATCAACATGTTTCTTCTGGCCTCTCCACAAAGAAGAATCTGAACTGTGTTGACTTTCATTCATCTGTCCATGTTCTGGTCTTCTTTCAATTTGGCCCTGGCCTGATGATCTGGGACTGCAAATGAAAACATTTTACGAACAGTATGAATCACGCAAAGGGGGCAATTTTATATGGTTTTAATCTGAGCCAACATTTGTGCAATGCTTGACGTAAAACCAATTTATCATCGGTGGCATTTCTTAAAGTGTGTGTTTTTCCTGAGCCGGAGGAGCTGTTATAGCTGGTGCCAGCTCTACCTCCTCGTGTTAGCCCTCATGGGCATTTCTGCCATCTTTCTGTTTGTGGTGTGAGCGCAGGGACCTATAATCCGTGTTCGCCTGTCAAAATGATTTATCCGCCCAGATGCGAACATATGGACTGCTATGTACGAGTGTCTTACAGCTATGAGTGCTTAGCTGTTCTGTCGTCTGTAGGCCTGTGCGTGCGTCAGCGCAAATGTGAAACAAGGTGGGCACGGCGGGGAAAGCGCTCATTCAAATACTTCTACACATATCTTTGCATGTGATTTTAAACAAAATTTAAAAGTCAAAGAGTTGTCTAATGAATTAGGCAAGATAAGCATTCCTAGTCATTTTTACAGACTTGGAACGGGCAAAAAATCTGACTTACCCCCATATAGTAAAAGATTGCATGTGTCGTCATGCGAGACCAAATTGCCATATAGTATAATAGTAAATAAAAGGAGATTTTAAAAGCTTTAACCTCTTACCCAAGCCTCAACCGAGTGCCTGTTCTCCAACTTTAGCGTTGACGCTGCATTTATGTCACATTTTTGTCACTTTTTCCAAATTTTTTGGATCTGTTTTTTTTTTGTGTGTGTGTGTTTTCTTCACATGTTTGTCACGTTTTGTCGCTCATTAGTCACTTTTTTTTTTAGTCAATTGTTGTTGCTTTTCTGACACGTTTTTTTTTCTTTCACTTTTTTGTGGCTTTTGTTAGCCTGGCTATCGCCAGACAAAATATAACAAGTTATATTTAGTCTTTTAGTCAATTCTTTTTCTCATAGGAGAGGTGTGGTTTACGATTGTCCATAGCCGTTCATTGGGCGCTCCGAATGTCTATCATATGTGTCTGCACGTAGCCATAACACAGGTTTTCTCTAAACTACTCTCTTCTCTCTATTTATCCAGGCTTGGGAGATGCGCACGCAATTTGCTGTTGATGTCCTTTGAAGTTCACTTTGAAAAACTGCAATAAATCCTCACAATATTTAAAACAATTGTTATTCTCCTGTGCTATACCGCTGATGTTTTATGCATGCTACATTGTGACCTCTCCCCTCTGGTGGACACCCGCTGCCACACTGATATTGTCCCCTCAACAGCCGCCTCAGCCCTCCGCCCTTCCCGTCTCCCAAAGATAAACCTCTAAAGCTTGAATGACAGCTTGACCACTCCGAGACCACACATACCCCATATACATATCAGCAGCATTTCTCCCTGTCACTCTTCTGTTTCACTTCATTTCAGGCCAAACAGGGGTCACCTTTGATTCATCCGCTTCTAAACGCATACTGATAACATAAAGCAAATGGCCTGACATCATCTACTGGCTTGAATGGGTCTGGTGATCTTGTCAGAACAAAACAAAAAATGGAGAAGAGAGACATTAACATTTGGCATTTTGGAGCTGGTTAATCAATGACCGTGGCAGTGGGTGGCAGATTTTAATTGTCACACGTATGAAAGACTAATCAAATCCATGTCCAAAGCAGCAAGAGGCTGATTTTGATCACTGTTGTATCCTGGCTGACTTTTACTTTTAACTCATCGTCAAAGGATCAGGCCCAATCGGTACTCAAAGAAATATATTAATAATAAAAACTTTCACTCCGCTGAGTTATAATGGGTAGACTTCCCCTTATGATTATACTGTAATTATCGTTACTTCAATTGAGCTTGATCAGTCTGACATTTTAAAGAAATACAACATTCCTTATTGTTTTTCTTGGAGTGCACATTCACTAGTCAGGCCAGCCAGATTACGTGCTTTTCCAAAAGATGTGTAACTCTGGGACACAGCGTTTTCTCTCCGGGTTTTTTGAACAAGCGGATGAAAAAATCTGAAAAAAAGGTCCATCCAAACAAACCTGTGGCTTCCCTCAGTAGAAGAAGTAGAAAAAAAACTATTGAAGATCACACAGAAGACTGAGAAACAGCGCCATCTTCAGCCAAATCAAACGGGTCAAGCGCTACACTATGAGAGAAGTTATGAAGCTGAAAGGTACGGGATTTAACCTTAACCGAACGCAGCTTTAAATGCAGTTCAGCGTTACCCAAATCTAAAGGTTTCTTGACCTGAGACCTGACAGCATATAGGCCAGTGTAACACCGTTGAAAGACCTACAAAACTGATCGTAAATTTTTTTTGTTGCATTGACGTTTATGTCACATTTTTGTCATGTTTTATCTCTTTGTTTGTTGTTTTTGTTGATTTTTCATTTTTTGTTTTTGTTTCCTTCACGTTTTTATCACTTATTTCTAAATGGTAAATGGACTCAACTTATACAGCGCTTTTCTACCTTCATCAGGCTAAAGCGCTTTACAGTAAGGAACAAGTCTCTCATTCATACACCAATGTACGCAGACAGGGGCAAATAGGGTGAAGTGTCGTGCCCAAAGACACAACGACAGTGTGCATTTGTGGGAGCTGGGATTCGAACCCACAACCTTCCGATCACGAGACGACCCGCTCTACCAACTGTTGGTAGAGAGAGTTGGTAGAGTTGGTATTTATTGTGTTATTGTTGCTTTTCTGTTTGTTTGTTTGTTTTTTGTCACTCGTTTGTTTCGTTATTAACACTTTTTTGATGCTCTTTTGAGGTGTTTTTGTCGCTTGTTTTGTTGTGTTATTGTTGTTTTTAAGATTCGAGTAAAGCCAAACTGGAGAAAAATGTTCTCGGTTCAGGTGGGGGTTAAGAAGTTAAGAGAGTCTTCTACATTTGACTCGTGACACGCTACAAAATTTGTTACGGGATCAATAAAAAAACATATCGGCTTTATAATTGGCTGCAAGCAGAAAGTAGGAGTGGCTGGCCAGACTTGAAGTTCTCAGGTTTGTTGTGAGGTGTGTGTGGTACAGCACATGTGGTCAGGCCTTGTTTTGTAATCAACTCGAAATGAATGGTGGAATTAGCAAATTGCGAAGGCTATAATGATTTTAGTCAACTATGATGCTCTGCAAACAAACATCCTGTCTCCATGGGGTCTTATTGTGTTCACAGCCTGCTAACTCTTCTTGCAATTGGCATCTTTTACTTCTTCAGTCTCTCTCAAATGTTATCGATACTGGGCAGTGAACTGAATTTCTATTGTAAAACATAGATCTAAAGGCAATCTCTGCAGCCCTTTGTGCGGCCACTGCTTTATTTCACACTCTATTTACTGTAGTATTTAAAAGCGACCAGATGCAAATCCTGCCTCTCTCTGGACCCAGAAGAGCAGAGCAACCGGGACATCCATGCGGCTTAGCGTCAAGTCAACAATAGCGTTTGCTTTAACGGCAATAGTAAAGTAAGAAAATAAACATCAGGCTCCAGATGGAAAAAGCAGAGTCAAACAGCAGTGGGTTGATTAGATCAGGCCCAGGCGCAATGGGAGCGAAAGTCACTCCAAACTAGAGGAACTCCATCTGGTTGCAAACTTCTACCAAAGAACCTTTTTGTCTGGTCCGGAGTTGACAAAACTGCGCAGTAATAAGATGTCCGGTACACTTCTACGCCTGAGCGATACATGTCTGCCTTTTTTTACATAACAGCTGGTGTGACAGTGACAGAGGACCACCGTGAATCTCTGGGGAAATGGAAAATAGGCATCGCGATGTCATTGTGATCTCTGTTTACCCAGCTGGTTTCGCGACAATTCGCACCCTCATTCATGCGAATTTGATGACTCTGTTACAGCAGTCCCAAGTGGGTCGCTGAGTGTCGAGGTGCAAATCACCCATAGCTGAAACAATAACTCCAACATAAGAGCTCACATTGATTAGGCGCATGTCTTATTCAGCCCAGAGTCAAGTCACATAAGGTTAGAATAGACTGATTCATTCATGTACCAATTTTACATTATGATACATATGCCTTTGTCCATTCCCGCTTTAAGAAGGCTTTTAGGTACTGCTCCTGACAGTTGGAGAAGATTTGGAGATGTGTCCCTGGTCGTTGTACTGAAGCTGCAGTGGCATGATTGAGGGACAGGGCAAATCCTGACAAAAAAGTCCAGTGACCTCCATTTTGTACATCAGTGACCTCAGCATCCCCCTCCAACCATCTAACTATTATAAAGAACAAAAAAAAAAGTGATTTTCAATGGTTCAAATGTATCAGCCTGGTTTGGATCTCTTTATTCAGAAGCTTTGGGGACCAGCATTTGGGTTACCAAGGTTAGGAATCACATGTTTTAGAGACTAATTGATGTTTACAGCTTCTGACAACTGCACTTTGTGGCAGTTTTAATGATGAAATAGAAAAATAAAGTCTGACCTTCATGGCTGGACATGTTCCTGGAATGTGATTAAGAAATGTGCGACAAATAGCGTTAACAGGAGTAATTTCCTTCTCACACTATTTATACTCAATGACAATTCCATTACTTAAGCATAAGACTGGGCTGTCAATAATTCATAAGCTGATAATCCACAATGCCCCACTCCGTCTCCAGCCATAAGAGCATGCCACTGTGAGCATGATTCTGCTTGTATAAAAGATTAACCCAAACGAACAAATCAATGACACCAATGATGTGGTTCATGTATCTCACATTTGTAACACATTAGTGGGCTTGAGCCGGCCCTCCACTCTGTCTGCTCTGTCTCGTGGGCCGGGGAGTAAGGAAGCCCTGAGGGGAGCAGAAGTGACCCATGCCGTCGGGTCAAGCATAGCACCACACCCTGCAGCGGCGGCGGCTACAGCAAACAGCGCTAATGTGATCAGAGTAGGTCAGAACGCAGGCACTGTACACAAGCACAAGGCCGCCTTACGAGACCTCTTTCATTCAAGGGCCGCACATGTAGCAAACTCATTCACAACACTAAACAAGTCGAGAAACAGATGAGAATAGACAGTGTTCAGTCTGAAAGGGAAAAGACTGAACTGCACCGTTTCCTTCCCTCAATTGAAAAATGTTTTGCAGTCAAACACAACAATTTAAAAATCGCAAAGTCTATAAAAAGCTGTGAGCCATATTGTTAACTCGGCAATTGTGGGGAGGAATTGGACCTGTCATTACTGTATTGTTTACTCCAAACTTAAAGTTTCTGCAAGGAAAAACTTTCCCATGTTCCCTGCAGTTCATGTAAAAACCTCTCGCGACTATGCCATGAAAAATCCCTGGACACTGATAGGCTGCACAAACATGTTTGTTGTATCAATTTGGGAGTATCCTGTGGAAGAATCATTTACAGGTGATTTGATTTGCCAGATATCTATAATTTTACATCATATAACTAAGCAAATAAAATACATAATCAACTCTACTCAGCAAAAAGGAGCTCGGCAACTTTACACTTTCATTCCCTCATCCATCACACTCATGCACACCGATGCCTATAGCAGTGCAGTCATCATTTTGGCGAAGGAGCATTAGCTGCTCATGGCACTGGTGAAATAACACATTGAGAGCGTGCAAAGTGGAGGAAGAGGGGAGGGGGCTGTTTAGAAAGGACCATTTGGAAACATCTGTGACCACATTCACTCTCTCTCTCACTCAATTAACTGCCTTTACACATTCTCTCCATGCTGCCCACCCCCCTTTCACCAAATCTCCTCATCCTCATTGACTTTCACTCTCTTTTACTTCGTTCCATTCAGAGCGCACCAAAGAACCCCCTGATTTGTCTCTCTTTCTTTCTTTTTTTTCTTCCCCTCACTCGTTTTTGGCTGCAGCATAACTTCCCCCAAAGGCACAAAACAGCGCAGCAGGATGACACACATGGGTTTGATGTAAGGTTGGTTTGCTAATGCCATCGTCATGGTAACACTCCCTCGCTCCTCTCTCCTCTCTCCTCGGTTGCTCGCACAAACGAAACGAGTACATATCACTCTGGAATTCGTGTAGATTCTTATGTAACCCACGCACAGGCAAAAACGAAGGGACAGACAGAGGAAAGCGAACGAGTCGGTGCCGAGACCACACAGTGCGAGCATCTGTCATTAATATCATACCTTTGACGAGAACGCCGTGTGCGACGTGGAGGCTTGAATCTACTTATACAATGTAAGTGGCCGGGTTTAGGCCAGTGCATGTATGGGCAAATTTGGGTTTTTTAACTGAGCCAGGGGGGCTTGGCATGTCGCGATGTGGGATGTAAACTGCTGTTGCCTAAACACATCCAAAACACAACAGAAATAATAAGCAATAATGCATTTCCTTCCTTTATGTCAGTGATAATATTGGCATTATTCAATCTTTTTGGGGCTTGGTCGTGATTAACATGCTTGCCGCATTTGGTCCCAGGCCCATCAGACTGGAACTTGTGGTCCAAGGACTTGACTTAGTTAGCTCTCAAGTCCTTGGCTCTGCTGAACTCTTAATACACACTTTTAAACACAGAGTGGATATTAGGTGGACGCTGCTTGGAAAATACTAAGACAACTCTTCTTAAGTGGGCTGGACATGGACTCGGACTTGCACATTCAGAACTTGGACTTGCAAAGTAAAGATCTGGACGCCGACAAGTCTAAGTGACTCGAACAATGAGGATTTGAGATTAACTTTGACTAGAAAAATCGTGACTTACTCGACTAAATCGCTACTAACAACTTCATATGAGTCTTCTTAGCTGTAGTGAGAGGTAGATAAGAGTGTTTTACACAGGATCATGGAGCTGCATACTAATTATGACTCTTGCTCCCTTAGGGCAGTGTAAGAAGATGCTGAATGTGGAAACAACCTTGGAGGAACGTTGGCATATGGTGGTTATTATATGAAATTGGATTAGGGCTGCATAATATATCACCAAATTATCATTATCGCAACACAGGTGAAAACTGTGACATTAGAATATCATGCTAAACTATTTCTGTAATTCAACTTAAAATGTGAAACTAATAAATGATACAGACTCATTAGATGCAAAGTGACATGCTAAGCCTATGTTTGTTTTAATTTGGATGATTATGGCTTACAGTACATTTAAAAAATATCATAATTTTCGGAGATTTTTAATTTGGAGGTTTTATAAACTGAGCCATAATAATCAAAAATGTAACAAATAAAGGCTATACATAGCTCAGTGTGCATGTAATGATCATATATTAGTTTCACAGTTTAAAATGAACTACAGAAGTGAATGCACTTTTTAACGATATTCTAAGACTTCTGTACAGTCTTAGGTGATGCAATATCCCCATCACAAGGGATAAGGGACTCCATATACTGCAAACTCACTCAGATCTTCCATCTGACTGACATTTAAACATTTTTGCAGACATAGCCAAAAGTAAAAATAAAACACCTCCTGGTAACCTAAAAAAACAGTAATAGATCAGTTTTTGTCATGGTTCAAGTTTTTCCAATTTTAGTCATTTCAGCTTAGTTTTGTTTTCTTATTTGGGTTTTTTTAAATTCTCCTTTTGACAGGATTGAAAAAAAAAATATGCTGCACTGCTATCTCCAACTGCTCCAATTTGAAATAATAATCTGTTTCCTCTGCTGTTTCATTATCTAATTTTACTGTCTATTTACATACAGTATTACATTATTTTATTACATTGTTAGCACTGGGGAAGCGAAGAGTCAAACTCACAACATGTTCTTAGTTTGTGGATATGTTGAAACTGCGTAAATCTGTGAAGACCATAACATTATTCCAATCCACTTGTTCAGCGCGATTTTCCCCTTGATATTTACTGTACGTGTGAGCGGGCTAATTATGACTTGTGGTCCCCGAGGGCTCAGCACATAATAAAGATGCTGGATGTGGGTGAGTGGAGAGGGGAGCCACAGAGCAACGCAGTGTATATAATGAAAAGCCTGGTAGTTTCTGGTGGCAACATGTTATAGAGGAGGCGGCCCTGCAGAAAGAAAAGAATGCATGGATACAGGGGTTGAACAAGTTGGCCTATTTATATGCAGCGTAATGATATGAGAGATGAGCAAAGTGCAAGTGTGAGCGCACAGTGTACACGGCATCTCTGCGGTGTCTCTGAGAGGAAGGAGAGTGCCCCCCTTTTACCTTGAACACACTTGTTTACCTTCATCTGTTGTTTTTCAGTCGGCCTTGGTGAGGATCCATTTGTAAGAGGGTTTGGCGGACGCACTGGCCTCGCTGCTGCCCAGAATACTTAATGCAGCGATGCCTATCGTTTGAGGAGGCAATCAGAAAAAATTGCATATTTGGGGGATATATGACCTTATTGTTTTTTAAAGATTTGGTATTATGCTTTTTGCTGGTATTTCAAAATAATCTCAAACCTTATCACTGTCTTAAAAGGCGATCTAAAACAACTGAAACACAATATCCAGAAATCCCCATAAGCCCTTCCTCTCGCTCCCATTTGCTGTGCAGCTGTTTCAATAATGAGTGATCAAGAAAAGAAAAAAAGTCTGTGCAGCACGTAGGTATGTTATTTTAATTGAGTTAAAATAATGTGTATAATTATATTATAATAATATTTTCAACAGAATTCCCACAAGAAAGAAAGGACATTATTACCTCCTGAGCTGCAGGAACGGACCAGATCCACATCAGGACACGGTTTTCTTTCAGCTAAACTTTTCTAAACACACTATACTCTTCGACAAAATGAAAGCACTCCACGCGTCAAAGATTTGTTACATTGTGCGAGCGTTCACTCTGTCACTAATAATTTACCAAAACTGCTCCAAAAATGGCTAATGCAGCATGAGCGCTCACTTTATCCACAAACAATCTTTGATCCCAAATGGCTCCAGTGCAGCCGTAAATAACCGATGTGTTTCTTGTTGTCACTACCATTTGTACAACAACAGTACCCAGTCCTAGCAGCACGTGTGGAGGCAGTGAAGCGATGACAAGTACAGTATTTTCACTTCGCAATGAAAGGATTAAGTTTAGCAAGAGACTGAAAGGTGAGGAACACAATTTTTTAGATGTGACGGACTTTAGGTTTACTCGAAAATGTGCTACTCGTGGCTCAAAACACAACTCCGGGTATGTTTTGGATGAGATAGCAACATAATTATGGTAACATGGCATGGTATAAGGCTCTAAAAAGTCAATGTTGCTTATGCTTCAGTGTTGCATTTAGGTTAGAGTTTTTTTTGTGTATGATTCAGACACGGTTTATTTCGATCTACTGTACACCTTTTGTAAATGTGTTTTTTCTTTGATCTTGATCTGGGCCTGGTTAAATGTCTGTGAGATGGTACATGGCATGAAAAGTGATTCTCACCACATGCAAGGAAATCACAAATATTTTTCCATTCCTCAAAATTGGACATCCCATGAACAAAAATATGCAGATTTAGGAGAACCATGATAATCTATTTTGGGTCTTGTCCACACACACTACAATGCATTTCACAAGCTCCTACTGGGTGCAAAATCACCTTTGTGGAGGAGTGTTGAGTTGCCAAATTCTTGAAATAAATGTTAAAAAGTATTTTTAACTGAACAAAGAAACCTCTGAAAAGTTTGTAGAGCAATACCCACTGATAGCAACCACTCATCAATATATTCTCTTTTTCATCATTGTTTTAACTGTTACAACAGTGGCTCAGAAGGTAGAGGGGCCATTTTATAACTAAGCCAACATTTCTGTTACCTAAACTAGAATGGCTTCCAAGGAAAAGAATTAGGAGTCTAAGTGGGTAGGAAGGCAAAACAAAAATTGACATTGAATTCATAAAGTTAAGTTTGAAGTTGTTGCTGACTGTTTTTAACGCAGGCCAACGAAGACGCAAATGCAAAGTGACATTTACATTTAGATTACAAACCTTAGCCCAGTGACAGATATTGCGTGTGTTTGCCAAATCAGCAGCAATATCCCTGGGTGGCAGTGCTCTGAATGAAAGTTATTACAGTAATTATGTCCCTATTAAAGCTCCCCCACACACTCAGCCTGTCAGGTTCATTTGGCAGCCTGCCTTATATCAGGAGAAAGCTTGTTTACCACACAAGCGTCAACACATAGCATAACCTAAAGTACACAATAGACTAATACCTTCTACAAGACACAGTAAGCATTTTATAATTGCATTTTTGACATAAGCAAGACAGTACAAGTAGCCAGGCCTGCACGTATTAAATGTAGTGAGTTGATTTTCAGCTTATGTAACTTTTATATCACTGATGCTCGTGTCAATCAAAGGCCCTTCAAAAAATTAAAAACTGCTGACAGCTTGTATTGGACAGAGAAACTACACAAAAACACACACATACTAGGCAGCACAAGGGTCACACACCGATGTATCCACAACAAAGAAAAGCACAATTATATTATGCCTTATCTGGCAACAAAAAACATGGTGATATTGACAATGTTGCCAACTTTGAGAGCAAGAGAGAAAATGGTGATCAGAAGACAAACGTTCCTGAAAAATGTTTTTGTCAACTTTGTGTTTGCTGCTTTCGTCCCCCTGAGCCTGAGGCATGTTTTATCTGTCGGGCTCGCGGCCTGCGGTGCATGAAATCTGCCTGTCAGGGTCGGCCGCTGCACCTGCTGCACACGCCGCAGCCAGATAAACACAGCATAAACACAGCGGACAGTAATTGGCCTCATGAAGACGAAGGAGAAGTGCCGAATCGCTGTGCGGTCGCCGGGCGGTGCATGTTCTGTGTCCATTTGTCAAGTGGTTTTCTGTGTCTGAGTTCAAATGCCCTGACACGGCTTGCCCTCTAAAAACACCCAATTTCCTGTGAAGCCGCTGGAGTGTGACAGCGGCAGGTGCCTAATGGGCAAAGCTTAGGAAACAGGGCATTACCAAAATCCTGCAAACTCAATTGTATTAATCCTGTGGATTAGCAGCTTTAATTCTCAACACGTTTCCAGTTTAAAATTCCTATTTCCTCGCTGAAAATAGGGGCTGCACGTGAGGCGAATAGGAACAATCCCAACAGTTTATTGCCTTGTTTTATCAGCTGGAAAAAGAAGTTTGGGTAGACTTGGTATTAGAAAGTGTGCAGACAAGCAGCGGGAACACAAAAGCCTCTTGGCAGCTTTTCAACACCTTGGTATCTCTGGTTTACTTGTCACATTCATGACAAGCATGTCGCGTGCTAATTAACCCCCCGCTCAATCCCTGCTCATATTAAAGAGCCATTATCTTAACCCCACTCTGCACATGGCCCCCACAACTGCAAACTGCCACTTGTAATCTGCCTCCTCCTGTCTGCAGCGTCTCATATATGGGTTTATCCGCAGTGATGAAGTGAGTGTGCCCACCACAGATCTACAAGAAAACTGGGAAATAGCAACCGTTGCTGTGGCAAATGTGGCGGCCATCTTACTATTGTCAATTCTAATTACAAGTAAAGTAAAACTGGGGGACACAAATTTCATTGAAAAGTGAAAAACACACTGTGATAATGTTGGAGTCCGAATAACGCAGGAAAGTCCATCTGTGTTGGTTCACTTCACTTGAACATGAACAATAACCCCCAATACACTATACCGGTAACTATATAGAACAGAATGATGGTATGTTTTCATGTCAACATACTGTTTGGATACACTCACCATTAATTAATACATTTACTTTACATCAATTAACTCCTGACTTATCAAAATCCGAAATAATGTCTTTTAAGATATTGTCACATCAGTATGGTCAAACGTGGACGTTAGAAAAGCAACGTCCACATTAAAGTCAAATGAACAAAGTAAATCGCAAAAAATAAGACATGTGTCCCGTTACTTTACAAGCAGTCTTGAGTAGAATAGACAATACCAATATGGCCGCCAGAACTGGACATTAACTCCAATGGATTACCATGGCAACGTCCTGTCTAGGGTTGCATTATAGATCTGTGGAGCGCACGGTAAGCCTTATTGGAATTCTGATGATGTTTGCCGACTGCCTTCACATAAACAGGTGGCTGTGTGGAGATAACGTACATCGTATTGTGCGGATGAGGCAGAGTTGAGCGCGCCCCGTGCACACTGCGTTGTTGTGTGTGCCGTTTTTTTTTTTTATCCTGAAGCTTCGAGCTGGGACCTTTATTAATCTCCCCATTTCAGAGGGTAGCGCGGTAAAGCCCTGGCGTTGTGTTCACAGGGATTCCTGAACAGCTGTCAGCGCGCACCGAACCCGCCGTGACGCGCCGGCTACAAAACAAAAACAAATGTATTCAGTTGTTTTGCCGTTTGAGCGCGTCGCATATTTTGCATTTTCACACGCACTTCCACTTTGGTAAGATAGCTTAGTTTAACCTGCAGACATTAGCGGCTGGCTTGTCATATGAATATTTCGCAAGTGTACAGGAAATATAAAGAAACAGAAGAAT
Organism: Gobius niger; assembly: GCF_951799975.1. NCBI lineage: Eukaryota > Metazoa > Chordata > Actinopteri > Gobiiformes > Gobiidae > Gobius > Gobius niger. The sequence continues at coordinate 12,018,613 of NC_136856.1, forward strand.
TGCTTGGGGTTCTTGGGTTTTTTGGTGCAGTGCTGGGAACGCTGTTATTCGCCGCCTCATTGTCACAGCAAAAACACTGTCATCATTGTGATCTGTAACACTTCTGAATCCGAGCTGAAAATCTCCACATAATACGAGCTGTGTGCCAGAGCCTCAAAGCCAGAGCGTGATAACCTTGCACCTTGCAGTTCCTTTTATTATCTATACCAAATCGTCTTATTCTTGTGTGTCTTTTATACATCTTGGCCGCTTTTACCATTACTTTGCTCACACGCTGACCCTGGCACTTCCCATCATGTGGCAAGCCGAGCTCCGCATTGATCTCTTGTTTCAAAGGCTCTAAAACCCAGGGCTGACAGCGCTGACAAAGCCATTACAATTCATCATGGGTAAATCAAATACACTTCAGAGCGTGATGGAGTGATTTAGCACTCCTATAGGGTTTTTCTCTCTTTGTCGCTCTCTTTCCATTACCATAACAGCTCTACATTGGTTCAGATTTGACCATTTCAGTCAAGGCAGCCAAAGAAGGACATCTCGTTTCATCTGAGATTACTGCAACTGTGTCATAAGATGTTTTTCTAAGCGCTGTCCATCTAATAAGCCTGTTTATTGATCGGTGTTTTACATTATTGCTCTCTAAAGGTGTAAAATCATCTCTGGCAGGGCCGGCCCAGCCTCTGAGCAGACTAGGCAACAGCTTAGGGCCCAAAGGCAACCAGGGGCCCTCGAAGAGTTCATATATTTTATTGCAGAAAATATTAAAAATAGTGTTGTGAAAACTGCAGTGCAATATATTCAGCCAAGTGTAGCTAAATTTATGTTGTCTACATTTATTTTTGAAATGTTCATGTAGTTAACACCATCTCAAAGGACCGTTTTGTTTAAGAAGTAAGAGAAGTTAAATAGAACGTGCGCACAAGACCATGCACTAAGAGCACAATCATCAATATATTAAGTTTAATGAGGAGCCCCAAGTCAAACCATGCTCAGGGCCCCCTAAAGGCCCTGATCTCTGGGATGATAGAAATTAATCAGCAACAGTTTAAAATGTATAAGTGCATGCAACTTATACATGATTTGTAAACCAAAAAAAAAAGGCCTTTAAGTACCAACTCTGTATCAAAACCACAGGGCCCCAAGTTTTTGGAAAAATGTAAAGTAGCTGTCAATTATTAAAATTGCTCATTTTTGAGCTAGAAGTGCAAATCTTTGTGAGCAAACTGAAATATGAACAATAAGAACCATGTATTTAAAATTGTCTGAGAATATTGAATTCTTTGCAGAAGATAAGAAATGGCCTAAATTTATTCTAGCCTGTGCCTTCCTAGGGCTGGGCAATTCATCAAAATCTAATCGAAATTGTAATCTCTACTTTGGTCAATCTCAATAATAGCCTTGGGGTTTTAGAATTGTCAGATGTACAGCCATATCTTTGGCAGAAACAGAAATTAACTAAGACAATGGAAGATTTTGGTGCGTTAAATGATATTTGTTTTAGTTTGAGCTGGGATTTGTATAAAAGGTAAGCATAATCAGATACATGTATTTATTTTATTATGAAAAAACAACATTTTATAAAAAATTGGAATCTATCAATATAAGAAAAAAAAAGTACTTTTTTTGTCATTTCTTCCAGCCTTACGCTTAACCTAAAACTCCCCCCAAAACAAGTTGTTGCATCTCAAGGGGCGCTCCATTAATGAAGTTCATGTTCAAGTTGTGATTTAGATTTGATTGAAATTAATTTTAAATCAAATCCAACCCAGGACCTCCTTGTTTTCAGGCACAACTGCAATCCACTCAGCCACTGTGCCGCCGTGTTAGTCACTATCAGTTTCATAATTCTGCTCGATCGATCAGTGTATTCACAGCCATCTTACTTAATGGCTCTGAGAGACAGTGGCTCATAGAAACACCAGGTTCTTGCCTCGATTTGAAAAGCTCTGTGACTCACTCAGCCCACACATCTGAAATCTACTGTTCACCACAATAGTGCTTTCAACATGCCAGATCATAATAGACCCCGTCGTTATTGATTACTAAGAAAGAACACAAAGAAAATGTTTCATGTTTCATCATTTAGCAGCACCTTTTTTTTCTTAGTCACCTAACCTTGGGCATGTCTTTCGAACATTTTAAATGCAGATTTGCTCAGTGAATCATCATATCAGGTTATCATTCATTCAGCTGATTTAGGGCTGCACGATTGACCACATTCAACTCAAAATGTTTAAAATGTGCACTAAAGATTGATTCATGAATTGCAGATCATAATTGAAATACTTCAATAAAAAAAAATAAAAAAAACGCTATTGTGTTTTTTTTCCAGAATCTCGGCCGTTTAACACTTTACAATAACACAAGGAAGAGGTGTATGTTCAAAATAAACTTCATGTCGACTGCTTTTTTTTCATCCGGAGACGAACGCAATGACTGAAAAATGGACTGAAGCAACGTCTGCAGCTCTGCACCTGATCCCCAGGTTTCCTCAAATAAAATAGCAGCGACAGCTCAAACCACAAGTCAACAGTGTGGATTTTAGGTCAGGGCCACACAGTACTGACAACTACTGAAGGTACCTGCAGTACTTTGCCCTCTTGCCTCACAGTGAGAGAAGGTCCTGGGTAGGTTTCATCAGGGAGGACTGGTTTCCTGGTTTGTGAAATATAATTTTGAGGGTGCACAGTCTGATCTCTGAAGCCCCATATCAGTGTCAAACTATTGCACTGGATAATTTGTTTAGATTCCTTCAAGCAAAGTGTTGTTCTCTCGCGACACCAGACGTGGTTGTAGTTTTAACAAATGAGTACACTTGTTTGTCTTGTCACTCACGGCTTAATTGAAATTGTAGCGACGTGGTCTGAATGCAACGATCATTTGCCTAATCTTTTTAAAGTCGCGGCGATGGCGGCGAGCTGACGAACCGCTTGAGGGGAAACTGGTATGAAAATAAGCAAAAGATGGATGAGTAATATTTACTTTGATGTGATAAGCTTTGTAAAAAAAAAAAACGGCTTAAGCTGTGCCTGGAAGTTGGAAGATAAACACAAACAAAAATGACTTACCTCAAACTTGGAAGGAATGCCTCAAATTCAAAGATTTACTTTTCCTCATGACAAACTGAAAGCATGACTGGTGTGTTTTATCTAGATCTGTGCAAAACATGCTGCTCAAAATAGCTGTGGATGGGTTTCAGTCACGTGACTTTATCCTGTTGTGCGCACAGCTCTGAGGACATTCATCATCATTCAAAGGATAGATTGAACTTTACAAAGTCCACTGAGCGATTCAAGAAGGCTCTGGATTACACAATGTAAGAAAACAGTTTAGAGACGAAGAGGTTAATCTCGTCAGACTGAAGCTTGGATCAGTGCAGAGTCAAGATGGAAGGACGTTCGGACTAAAAAACCCAGAAAAGTCAAGTAAGTGCAATAAAGTAACTTATAAGGCATGGTTTTCGTAGCGATCCAAAATTCATAAGAAACATTAAACAAAATGGGGGTGAACAAAACAAAAGTGTTAAAATCTGAACATATATCTTAACAATTGTGGCCACACCGCCTTTGCTCTGCCCAATTTTGTCAGACCTTGGAAGCTAAGCAGGGAAGGGCCTGGTCAGTACTTGGATGGGAGACCGTTTGGGAACACCAGGAAGCCTGGCGAATGCAGTGAATGAGTGAGTGGTTGGTGGTGGTCGGAGGGGCCGATGGCGCAGACTGGTTGCCTCGCTTTTGTCTGTCTACCCCAGGGCAGCTGTGGCTACATTAGTAGCTTACCACCACCAAGTATGGAGTGAATGAATAGTGCAATGTAAAGCGTCTTTGAGTGTCCCAAAAAACGCGATATAAAACTAATGCGTTATTATTATTATTATTATTATTATTATTATTATTATTATTATTATTATTATTATTATTATTATTATTATTATCGGTTTATGAAGCTGCAAACTAATGTGGGAAAATGAACTTAATACATTTTTTGAGAAGTGGTGCAAGTTCCAAGTTGACGAGATCTGTTTTCAAAGACACATAATTATGTAGCGGTTTTACACCACTTGAGAAAAGAGTGAAGTGTCAATTAACGCAAGAATTATATTTCAAAACAAGTTTGTAGATGTCTAGGGTTGGTGGATGTATATGCTTAACTTTTTGTTGTAAAGTAATGTTGTTTTGACCACCATGTATGTTGTAAACATAGCAAAATACAGACCTTGTTGTATGGTGTTCACCTAAATTTTATTGAGCGATAGAATAGAAGACAGAATTAGAATCTAAATTAGTGAACTTTATTTTGGGGTGGTCCCCGTTCTTCACTTTGCCACCTTTCAAAGCTGTACACGGGCGTGACATGTGCAAATAAACAATTTGCTTGAACAATTCGAGGGATTGTGAGAGACAAAAAAAAAAAAACACAGCTTGTGCAGGAAAAATCCGGTACCCCTGCTTTAAAAAGACATTATCTTGCCCAAATATAGAACAATGTGATCAATTTTTAAAATTAACAACTCTTTACTATACTTTTGGGGATATATCTATGGTGATGGAGCAATATTTTGCAAACCATCAGAAATGTGCAAGAATGTGCTGCCTTTCCCTTTCTTTGTTGCTCAAACAATGTTGACTACAAAAGGGCAGAATATGTCTGTATATTTTTTTCTTCCCCCACACTATTTTCATTTTGCATATAATTTGCATATCTTCCAAACAGCATTTTTGATATTATCTTACTGACCACATTGCATGTACCTCTCTAAACTAAAAAACACCTTTGTTTCATCATCAGAAGACACACAACAAAACAAATCAAACCTTTCCGAACTCTTTGTAACCTTCGGAAAGCCTCAAACTCAAAGATTCAAGTTTCTTCCAGATAAAAGCATTACTGGCATGTTTGGGGTTTGGAGCTCGCACTAAATCTCAGGTCTATCTCTCTTACGTATTCTCCCTATTGGTTTCTGCAGTCTCCATCTAAGCCTCCATCTCGGGCTTCTCCACTGCTCCCCTTCATCTCTGTCACTGTCCCCAAGCTGCTTCAGAGAGATAACTCCCACACGCTGCTCTCCTCGCAGCTCATTGGGCACCAGGAATCGACCAATCAAACGAAGCGTCATTAGCCCCTGACCCTTATCTGGTCCGAGTGAAAACGTCCCATCCACTCCAGCCTATACGTTTGTCTTCAAAACGCTCCGGTTATGTTTACACCTAATTCCCCCTTGGGCAAATCACAGATAGGAGAGTGCTATTACAATGACGGACAAAGTATGGCCTCTGCAAATTAAACTCCCCGTTCTATTGGTTTAGCGCCGTCAGGGTTTAATTTGTGTGAATACTGTCGCTGAATAACAATGACTTCTTGCTTTTAGGATGGAGTGCAAATAGGCGACTTTATAGCTCTTGTCTCTGCAAGCACTTACAGGGAGGCATCTTCGAACGGGTGTTATGAGTGTTATGAGTAATAAAATAAACATGGAACATTGGCTTTTTTTTTTTTTCTACCATTCACATGACTAGAAGCGACATTGTTAATGCTATTGTGTCAAAAAAATCCAAAAGGAAAGGGCTACCATGGGGCACAGAGCATTCAGCTGCTCTGCTCCCCAGCTCTGGAGCTCTCACCCCTCTGACCTCTGTCCCATAGACTCTCTGCCACTCTTCAAATCCAAACTCAAAACTCACCTGTTCAGACAGTCCTAAACCACCTAGCCACGCGCTCACCTTCTCAATCGTTTGTACTCTGTTTTATTTTGTTGCTCTTGTTTTTAGTGTTTTTAATGTGTCCATTGTACAGTGTCCTTGGGTGTTCTGAAAGGCGCTTTTAAATAAAATGTATTATTATTATTATTGTTATTATTATCATTTGTTCAAATATTGTAACTTTCTCACTCTTCTCCTGCAGTCCTGCATCGAATCATTACAACCACAGGGTATACTCACATCTAAAGTACAGCGACACCTTGAGAAATAAAAAAAATGCTAAGGAATCATTTGTAGCTAGACATCGTTGAGATTCCTGGCTCATTCCATTATAAGAAAATGGAGATTATAATATGTACAATACTAACTAGCGTTTGAACACCATTTGAGACCCGGCAGCAGCGCTTTTCTCTTCTTTTTGCTTATGTATGGACAATGTTAAATTAGGCTAAAAACATTCAATCCTGAACAGTTTTGCTCCAGCAACGGCCTGAAATCTCCTGTGTTTATGGTTGTTGAGCTGGCAAACAAAGCAATCAGGTTTTTAGGATATTTTAAGATATTATGTTGGAATTGGAATTTACAACAACCTTCTCAGTGTCAATATGCCGCCGACTATGGCCTCTGTGTTAACCATGTCGGCCTGTCATGATAACAAATTTGAAGTTTGATATATTGAGGCAGGAAAGCATCACAATAAACGATATTATTGACTCTAACGATACTAGATACTGTCAACTCTCAGGCATAAAAATGACAGTAAACTTTTGTTCTAAAAGTGCACCATCATATCCTAAAATACCACACAAGCTGCAATAAACATGAAATATAATGTAACTCAATTTGCTTCTGTTAGAAATCAATGTTTTACAAGAAAAATAAATATCGAGCCCCAAAATGTATCGTTTATCTGTTATTTATTGAACCATAAGTCGATACAGTATTTATCATGACAGGCCTATTTCAATGGGTTACACTGTATTAGCATATTCTTTGTTGACCTGTTTGAGGAAAGTTGAATCTCCACTTACTTAAGACAACATATACATTGGTAATGTCCAACTTCCTACAAGTCCGGCTTATTTCCACCAATAAAAACCTGCCTAAAGAAATACATGTGTGCATTTTTACTTCATGTATTGGGTGAAATGGTACTCAGGCTTAAAGAAACATGAATATGGGGTATTTTTTCTAAACCATATCCGATAGAAAAGTACACACTGATCATATATATGTCACTAAAAGGCCCCCAAACTCAATATTATGACAAAAATCAGTATACTAATAAAGAATATTACATGCCTCTCATTTCTATTCAGACATGATGTTATCAATTTTTGGGGCACCTTTTTGAGATGCACAATGTGTCTGAAATCAATATGTGAAAGATAGAAGCTGAACTAACATCACTAATACTTGTATAATTGTCCTTTATGTTAATTTTAACTTTCTCGCCATATGTTTCTGAACCGCTCCATACATTTTCAAACAGTAATGAATTGGAAATGAAGTCCAATGTTTGGGATTGCCATAGTAGCATATGCAGTTAAAATCCTCCACAAGCTGCGAGCTGGATGCATCGATTGACTACATTTCTCAAAGTTAATGGTAGAGCTCCCCCTGGTGGTTATTATTGATCGGTTACCTCAAAAGTGCTTCGCTGCAGGTTTTTTTTTACAGACAGTCTAATGCTGCCCTCGTGTGTTTTGTCCAGATAATTAAAACACTACAGCATTAAGATTGCTTTTGTTATTTTTTTTGCTGGCTGTACCAAATACATTTTCCATGCAGTGAAAATTGAAGCGGAAGTTGACCATGTCTGTCTGTGTATTTGTGGACAGCGCAGTGTCAGAATGCTCTGACAGTTGCAGTTCACTGTTTGGGCTCTAACCTTTGCCGCCTCACATCCGGACCTCAGGCCTCACATCTGATAACATTTCACACTGAAAGGTTAATGTGATAGCGCGGGTGAGTGTGAAGAAGGTCAAACGCTGTATCTTCTCATCAAGACATAAACAAGTCAATGGGATTTGATTTTGACGATATCATGGGGAAAAGTTATAATTAGCCTCAAAGAGTTGAAAGTAACAACATGCTTTATAAGCTTTTAGCTAACTTCGAAATTGTTTCATAAATAAGCAAATTCCAATGGATACAGTGGAATTGTACCCATTCCACTGTGCCCTTTCCAATGTACCCAGTGGAATGGGCAGAGTGGAATTCAACTCAATTGTTCAGAACATACTGTGCACCTTTGTATACAGCCCCACTGTGGCGCAGTTTTAAGAAGGCTTCTATGAAAAAGCTCAAAGCAGCTTATACTGATGAATTTAGAATCCTGTTGTAAAAGCCTTAGGTACACAAGTGCCAGTCCACTGTTTCCTCAGGCTCGTGTTTGTACTTTTGATGCTCTCATGAGAAATCTGATGTACAGGTGAATTAGGTAAATCCTAATGTCAGTGAGCTCCCTCCCACCGCTCTTCCCCCACTCCACAATCAAGGATGAGAGAAATATAACAAATTTAAAAATCTTGAATCTTGAATACGTTACCAGTCAGCTCAGTGGAAGCACTGGTACAGTTGTCTTTTATAATATTCTTTTTATTTGTGGTGTGTGTCTTCATATGGACCTCAAGTCTGATAATAAAGATGATGATGATGTATGGCTATTTGAGTTGTAAAGTAACATCAGAAGTGGTAGAGCCTTGTTAAGTTACTCAAGAACACATACTTGAGAAACATTTTGAAGTAACTGTTCTTCTTGGACAAGTTTTATCTTTTATCTTTTATATGATGATGTAATGTTTTTTGTGATCCTTTGTAAAGCAATTTGTGATTTTATGGTGCTATATAAATAAAGTTTCTTCTTCTTTATCACACTGCACTTTTTTACTCGAGTAATATTATGATTTGATGATTGATGATGATTTTTTTTACTTAATTCAGTGTGAATTAATTAAAGTGATAAAAGCTTCATGTTGATGTACTTTACTTTTCAGAAAAAAATCTATCGAGTATTTATTTGCCATCTTCTTTGGAAATGTTTTGTTTCTCATAATTCATATCACTACTGTAACATAAATCAAGACTTTTACGTAATTACAGTTCTCAAGTAGAACTTCCACAATTACTTTTTACTCTTACTTGAGTAAATACTTTGGCCATAACTTTCTAATCCTACTTGATCAAAATTATGCAAAAGTAGCATTACTCTTGATTAAAGATTTTGGCTACTTTACCCACCTCTGTGCGACATAGTGGCACTTAGTGGCTTTTTGTCCTTGATTTTTCTCAGGATTTTCACTGTAAAATTGTTTGAGATTTTAAACGTTGTGTATTGTAGAAGTGGAAGTATTGTAGAAGTGGTCCAGATAAAGAATAATAATCAAGTGAGAGTCTTGTGTTACCTTACAGAGGATCGTGATAATCCCTTTCCAAATGTAGCATATGTATGGCACTGTGGATGTACAGCCACTATAACGACACTGCGGTTTTATAATTCAACTCACTTTTATCACACTTTTATCTAATTATGACTTTTCCCCCAAACAGATATTGTGAACTGTCAGCTTTTCGCTTTATCCATATTAATATTAATAATAATACTATTATTTGTAAACAGATTGGGGGCTTCATTTTTACACTCAAGTTCACCAAACCATGTAGAATCATAAAACCACAATAAGAGCCACTCAGTGTTGGGGAGTGAACAACTAAACATGTCAAGGGAATCCATACCAGGACTCAATCATTACATTTTATCTCCATATTGCACAACATTACTAAGAAAGAACTTTTAATGTTGTCATTTGCCAAGAGACTTAAAGAGTTCCTAATTAATGGTAATTGAGTTTAAACAGGTGTTCCAACAATCATAGTCTTCATTTTTGTAATTATACATCATATTTACACATGAATATAATGACAATCAATGTGAAAGTATTCTAAACATATCCAAAGTATTCAGAATGCAGTACTCTGATAAGACAAAGTCACGAAATATGTTACAACATACATTTTAAGGCAAGTATTCAGTAACTAAATACAATTTCAAAGTATTCTCCCCAACACTGGTACTACTGGCCATCTGGTTGGTCAAAAATAATACCATTGCAGTTGAAACATTTGGCATGCAATGTTGGGATTGTGCCAGTAGGTGGTGCCGATGTTATGTTACAGAGCTCCCTACAAAAACAGTGACCTCATTATGATGCAGCTACCAGTAAAGACACTAGAGTCATTCACAAAACAGCCTGATGTCATACAGCAACACAACCTGACACGCAGCAGCAGCTCGTTGAGGTCAGCCTTTGCTTTATAAGTTGAGGTCAGCGTGATTCACAGTCACTATGGCTCTGAGGGATCACTGAGTCACTGGCCCCAAATAGGATTGTGGTATGTGCCCCTGAGTGGATTTAAAGTAGAACTGTATGATGTCACAAGTCATAAAGCTAAATGGATAATGGCTTCGCTAAGACATTGGTATAATAAGCCACAGAGCATCAGGCAGAGAGTGAAAGCCAAGATACAAAAAACTATGTGCAACAATTTATGGCCAAATAAACATAAATCCTAAAAGTCTCTATGATTATGTAGTTTTGTAAAGACTGAAATTCAATCATGATTATTCCCAAATACAAAAACAAACACTATTCATGTTGTACCTTACTGCTTTGTCAGATGTGTTTTTGTTTAATTATTATTATTTATCAAACATTTTTTTATGACTACTTATTCTAGAGAAAAAAAGTGTGCTTGTACTGTTTTGTACCTGTGCAGATGAATTTTAGGTTCTTGTTAGATTATGATTTTATCTCTAAAAATGAATACATAACTTTCTAATGTAAAAAAAACACACACAAAAAACACACATAATCGTGTCACTGTGATGTAATACCAACATAAAGACCAGTAGAAAAAAAAGTTTTCTAGTTTACTTAAAACTGACTTTATAAAACTTTATGAACAGTTTTGTGTCTTCCTTATTGAACATACAAAAGCCAATAGTGCTGATGAAGTGTATTTAGTATCAACAATAAACCAGGCTTAAAACTATCAGCATTTTGACTGCTAAAAGATGAACTCCACGTCTTCACTGCCCCCATCTATTTTAAACTAGGTTCCTTACAACATCACCGGAATCTTATAAGCAGCTGGTCATATCACTGCATTTATTTTGTTCCTTCCATTCCATAAAAGCCAGAGTGAACCATATGCCTGCTCCATCTCAAATCCACTCCTGACCTACTCAGCAAAAGCACTGCATCATCGACCACATTTATTATTATCAATCTCAGATAAGCTACTGAGGCACAGCTGCTTCCTCTCCCTGTGTTGGCTTAAGCTGGCTGGCATTTTCTCAGGGGGAACATTAATATTGATGACAAAAACGGGAGGCTGACCAAGCTGTAAGTCACTTTCCCCTCTCGCTCTCTCTCTCTCTCTCTCCTTCTATCTCTCCATGTGCATTTATCTCATCCCTCCCTCTTAAACCCACCCCTGGATGCACCGGCACACTCACGCAGCTTCCCTGTTATAGGCATCTCTCTCTGTCTCCTCTCTATCCCTCCTCCTTGCCTCAGTCTGCTGGTGCGTTTAGCCCACTGCTCGTTCGAAAACCGGTAAGCCAAAACCATCCATGTTCTCTACTGTGCCAGATTTCATTGTTTCTATCCTTGGGGTTTTTACACGGAGGCAGACAAAGGAGTGGGGTGTGGCCGGGCAGCTCGTGGTAGCAGAGAAATGATCCGAGGGGCGTTGGTGGTACATGGCAGTGATGTTAACGCTGACAGTGAATAAATAATAGGAGTTAATGTTTGGGTGGTGAAGCTTAAAGGGCATCTTAAAATATTGCTGTTGTGTTTTGACAATGCAGCTTAGAGGCTCCATTTGTGCCTTCTTTAGGTACAAAAAAAATCTGTGCACCTCATTTCAAATATTCAGGCCGACAGCCAAGTGTGTCTGAGCCAATTCTATTAGGTGCTATTTGAATCCACAGTAGTGATTTTACAGTAGCTTGGTTTGCAAATGACTAGCTGCGGGCTACTTGGCTTTAGCACATCTCCTCACACTGGCAGACAGAGCAGCGATTTTCGCAAAAGAGGCGTGACCAGCCATGCTGTTCCAAGACAGATTAGACCTGCTCCCAGGGCTAGGTCAGGGATATGACTGTACTGCAGCAGAGAGGAGCTTATGGAGGACTGCCTCGACATCCCAAAGAGCTGCAAGGTGGATGGGGATGAGAGGAGGGAACAAAGACATGTAGGCCGCACACAGGAGAAAGCACAGACAAAGGGAAGCAAGGTAAAAAAAAAATAGGCACATGCTAGAGCCATGCGTGCTGGATGTGAGAAGTCAAGCACGTGCGAGGGAGCCACCCCTCACACGTAGTGGATGTGAATGCAGCATACAGCCACTCCCTTTGCAATCTGCTAGCAGCCTAACGCAGGGAATATGAGGATTTAAAAGGCAGCATTTTATCCAAGTATTTATCAATGCGTTAAAGAGTATAATAGCATTGTCTCAAAATGGCAGACACGTCCCTTCGACTCGCTCATTCACTCACCTTGCACAGCCTTGCATAAAAACGCATTATGATACTTTCATTGCGATAAGTTCATTAGTTTCATTGCAGATACAGAGCAGTTCATGGAAGGAACTCAAAATGGTGGGACATCATTTTAGCATTTATAACTGAGACGATGCTCTGTTATAGCGCTGAGATTTTAAGGATCTGAGCGAGGCCTACGATTCTATTGCCTTGTTATACGGCTCTGCCAAGTTGACCATCTGTATCTTACGGATGAGAGGAGAGGTCAAAGTCGTAAGCTCAAGTGCATTGCTCTATCTTTTGCAGCCAACATGTCCGACAAGCCCAACATGGCAGAAATCGCCAGTTTCGACAAGACAAAGCTGAAGAAGACGGAGACTAAAGAGAAAAACCCTCTGCCCACCAAAGAAAGTGAGTCATCGTGTGCGCCCATGTGTGTACTTGTCAAACAGCGGCGAGCATACTCCACGTCCATCATTTCCGCCGCTGCTCTGCGTCGACCGGGCAGAGGCGCAGAGGAGATAACTCGCCACATCAGCACATCACTGAAAAACAACAAATCCCCAGTAAACACGCTGACTTACCATGTTTTCATTTTATCTTCTAGCCATCGAGCAGGAGAGGAAAGGCGACGCTACCCCTTGACTTCTAAGCACAGGAGAAGAAGAAGAAAGATGCCACCGCAAAAAGCACTTTGTTTTGATTATAACAGTATAAGAAAATGTTGTTTGTCTATGTAAATGGGTGCTCTGAGCTCCCCGGGGTGCTGTAAGGGTATATGGCATTCTAACAGGGGGTTCTCTTACTGGATGGGAGAGGAAAACCTAACGCCTGGGTGCGTGCCTTGTTACTGTATAGCCAATGTTCTCCAGTATTGCCAAACTAGGGAGGAGTGTTGAGTTGTAGCACAGAGCGAAAGGCAGGCATCCAGGCTAAAGCAAGGGACAAAATTGGATAATCAAATGGATGTTTTTCTTAATCGACTTTTTACTTTTCTTTGTCAAATAAATACGAAGATGTGGAACCACACTGTTTTGAGTCTATTCGAGATGCAAGTCTATTGGCATAAAGGTCTACAACAATAATAGGCCACAAGAAAGTTGAAATGACAATGTTTAGGTGACTGTTTAATCTAATTTGAATGAAAAATCTAAATAAATAAAACATAACAGAAATGTATTTGAAGATTGCGGAGAGTAGCGTGATTTCAGTAGAATTCTGGCAATCATTTAATTAAGCATTTTCATATCCTATAATCTTAATGGCCACTTTTCAGTTGTTGCCTAGGTGAGATTAGTGCAATAGAAAGTGCTGGCCATAAAAAATTGCCCACTGGCCAATGTAGCTATAGACTGTTGGTTGACAGTCGTTCATAGCCCTATATAAATTAATCTACAATACATGGAAAATCTGGCAGTGATGGTGTTCGATATTCTTATGGCACACAAAACCAGGCCTAAGTATTAGGTTCAACATGCAAACGTGGCTAGTGTTAATGACAAGCCTTGCAAACTATACTATAGAGGAAGAGCTGTGGCAATTGGCACCAAGAAAATGAATATTGACTGGCAGGAAAATAAATAGCCAAATCCTGACATCTGATAAAAGTACATATAATGGAGGCTACTAACATAAGTTCACTTTACTTTGTAAAAGTGTGTGCAGATATACGCACTCATATAGGTCTAGCGAATAACGGGATGCCGATAGTTGTCAGTCATGGTATCGCAATGGCCCCATAATGGTCTGCATTGTGCGGTAGAGACTCCGTACCTTCCTGCCTGACGCACTGGCGTCACCGCTGCGTGTTCCTCCAGCCTGTGAAGCCTATCACCTCCTGACCTTTAACAGCTCTGTCTCTCGCAGCTAGAGCTGCTATAAATCTTCAATTAACGCCATGTGCGCGACATAATGTCTCGTAAGCCTCTATCATGGAACTTAACGCATTTACGTGTGAAGAATGTCTTATAAATATTTGATCAAAATTAACAAATGGGCGTTTATTTGTAGCAGCTTGTTCGTATCGCTGCCTTACCAAACTCAGACAGTTTCGATGTTAAAATGGATCTGGCCATCATGTAAAGCCCGCCCAGTTGGTGTTCTCAGCGCATTAACTGCTTCAGTCCCGTAGCAGCACATGCAGATGGATTTGTAAAAGTTGTATGTTATTTCTTCTTAATGAGGTGCTATGCTTCTAAGTTTCAGTCATAAACATAATGAATATGGCTCATATCTAATTAGTGGGGATTATCTGCTGCAGCACTGCCCTGCCATTGTGTTGAGGTCCTCGCCCTTCAGACGACCATTGACCACGACACTTAAAGTGAATGACAGTTTTTGTCGATTGAGTGGCTTATAGGGGATTTGGCATGCATATGAGATGTGTCTAAAACTAAAACGTTGTGTTCTAAATTAATTACTAATTTCGCAACTACAGCCTGAGAGAATGTCTACAATATGAAGCAAATTGACCATCACAATAACGCACCAAATCAGCAATCATTTAAGATGTCGTGAACCCCCCCCCCAAAAACAAATAGTTTTATTCTCTATTTCAACGATATTTGTTTATGCTCTTGTAAATTCCAGACTGTTTTCACACCGTGTCGTTTCCCAAGGAAACATCTATTATCCTATTATCACAGCTTCGCCAAAGTCGCAAATGTGTGAGGCAGTATTTACATGACTATATCCAGGCAGCTCCTGAAAGACTTTATGGCTTTGTACTCACTGCTGGGCCCCGTAGGACGCTGGTGCCATTTCCCACATTCACAACGCCCCAACGGGGCATTTCTGTATATTGCGTGTGATATTGGTTCCACAGAGAAGGGATTGTGTGTTTTAAAAAACACTAATTTAACTAAACGATACATCATTGTGTCTCTGACTTATATAGCTCAACATTACATTATTTTCGTAAAATTATAATTTCAAATGACTGACACTATATGATTGGACAAGTGCGCCATGACATATGATATATTATAATTAGTCAATTTGTTTAATTTCAGAGACGGACGCAGTGGGAACGATCCTGGGAACGACAGGTGAATAATGAGGGGCTGTTCTGTCTGCGTCACGTCTTTGAAGTGCACGTATGCACCCGCGGCTCCTATTTGTCTCTAGGACAAGGCAATCAGGATCGTCGCTGAAGCTTTTCACAACGAAACGCTACCTGCAGAACACACCTGTCACTCAAAGGGGCACAACCATATAAATATCATCTGCGCGCACCACAGTCACAAACTCATTCGGCCTCTCTGGGTATAAACATCTGGCAAACTACCAGAGGGACTCTATAGGATTCTCTTACTATGGGACCATTCATTTTCTTCACGACACTTTTGCAGATGTGCTGTCATTTTCACTGCGCATCCTCCTGGTATGTAATCTACGTTAAATTCAAGAACTAGTGCATACGTTTACACAAAATGGTATTTGATTTCGTGCAATTGTATTATCATTAATCTGACCATTTCCTTCAATAGGACGGTCAATAACTTTCTTATGACTGGACCAAAGGCATTTCTGACCTATGCAAGCAGCGTGCAATCTGGCGCGCAGAGCGGCATCCAAGAGTGCAAACACCAGTTTGCTTTGGATAAGTGGAACTGTCCAGAAAGAACGCTGCAAATGTCAACACACAACGGCATCCGCTCTGGTAAGATGTATATGTTTGGTTGTTGTTTATGTTGAATTAATTTTTCTTCAAGAAATTGAAATAATCTGTTGCACAGAAGCGCGCGTCCAGTTTTACGCGCATCTTACGCATGTTTTACGCACAAGGTTTAAGCATGTCAATCAACAGTTGTTCATTATTTAAACGTGCCATATTTGTAGCCACGAGAGAGACGTCATTTGTCCACGCAATCAGTGCAGCAGGGGTCATGTACACCCTGACCAAGAACTGCAGCATGGGAGACTTTGAAAACTGCGGCTGCGATGACTCAAGAATTGGACAAGCAGGTATATGTATTCACTTGTGATGCGTTGACACATTTCAAGACTTATGTAGGCTATATCAAGCATGGAATAATACGTATTTCATTTTTATTGACAGGAGGCAAAGGATGGATCTGGGGAGGATGCAGTGACAATGTAGAATTTGGAGAAAAGATTTCTAAACAGTTTGTCGACGCACTGGAAAATGGACATGACTCACGCGCAGCTGTCAACCTGCACAACAACGAGGCAGGCAGACTGGTAAGACATTTTTTTTCTTTTCTTGAACCACTTACGACAAAGTAATGGGCCCGAATAAGGATGTCAAAAATCTCACCAGTTTTTTTCTTTCTCCCTTTTCCCTAAAAAGGCAATTAAGGCCACAATGAGGAAGGCTTGTAAGTGCCATGGCGTCTCTGGAAGTTGTAGCATCCAGACCTGCTGGATGCAGCTGGCTGACTTCAGAGAAGTCGGTAACTATCTGAAGCTGAAGCACGAGCAGGCCAAAAAACTAGAGGTCGACAAGAGGCCTGCGAGGGTGGGAAACAGCGCAGATAACCGCGGTACTTTGGCGCGCAGTCTGGGGGGCATTGCAAAGACGGAGCTCATCTACCTGGAGGACTCTCCTGATTACTGCATCCAGAATTTGAGTTTGGGATATCAGGGCACGGAAGATCGCGAGTGCGTGAAGAGGGGAAGGAATCGTTGGGAGAAAAAGAGCTGCCGCAGACTGTGTCATGAGTGTGGCCTGAGAGTGGTGGAGAAGCGCATCGAGGTGATCACCAGCTGTAACTGTAAGTTCCACTGGTGTTGCACAGTGAAGTGCCAAAAATGCACACAAACTGTAACGAAATACTATTGTGCGCGTAAGCCTGGAGGGAGGAAGCCACAAAACAAATCCAGGCGCAAGCATCGTATGCGCCGTCCCTGAAAGACTCACCAGTTGCTATTGTTAATATTGGCATGGCCACAACTGCATCATCGGCACTTTAACTCGGATGCGTTTTTTGTCTTTATAGGAAAACAATTTATTTCATAATTTGGATTATTAGGCGAATGTATGGTGAGGAACTTCACAAATTATGAATAAGTGTTGTATTATTGTAAATAGTATTTATTTGAATATTTTTCTAAATAAATGTATATAATAAAAACATGTTCAATTCTTTTGTATATTCGCTCCATGGTCTCCAAAGCCTTGCGCAGAAAAGCAAACCTCCCCTAATGCCACCTTTGAAGTGCACATAAGGCGTTTCCTGAATCAGTCCTCCAATCAGCTTCCTTGGAGCGTGGCTCAAAAAGTTTATTTGCTCTGTGGTTGAATAAGAGAAAGTTGAAGAGTTTCTCACTGAAAGCAGAAGGGTCTGCTCACCCAGAGTAACTATCAAATCCACAATGGCATGTCTCTTCATCTGGCTCCTGGCTCTTCTGCACATATTCTGTCCGGGACAAGCTTGGTAGGTTTACAGCTCACCTTTTAATTATGCTTAAGGAAAACCTGAGACTTTAAATACCTTCAATTTGCTACGCAGGGTCGCAAGTAACTTTTTGATGACGGGATCAAAGGTATAATATTTTCATTCTCTGTCGCCTATGATTTTGATGAAAGGCGTTGTTCTCAGTTTTTGGATGAGGATAAAACCTGACAGTCTTAACCTTTTGCACAGACCTATCTGGCATACGCCGGGAGTGTGCAGGTGGGCACACAGCGCGGGATAGACGAGTGCAAGCATCAGTTCGCGTGGGACAGATGGAACTGCCCTGACAGCGCGACACAACTAAAGGGACTGAGACGAGGTGAGCGAGGCTAAAAGCAAAAGGTTTATGTAGTCGTGTTAAAACTAAAGGTAAACGTTTATCTTATCCGCAGCCACGAGAGAAACGTCCTTTGTCCATGCCATTAGTGCCGCTGGGGTCATGTACACTCTGACTAGAAACTGCAGTCTGGGAGACTTGGACAACTGCGGCTGCGACGTGTCGAAAAACGGAAAAATTGGTGAGTCACGTGACACAACAGAAGAAATAGTGATGCTTTAATGTTGCCTCCCCCCCCCCCACCCCCCCACCTACATCACAACATTACTGTGCACGCGCAGGTGGACGTGGCTGGCTATGGGGAGGCTGCAGTGACAACGTGGATTTTGGAGAGACAGTTTCCAAACAATACGTGGACGCGCAGGAGACAGGCCAAGACTCCAGAGCCGCCGTGAATCTCCATAATAATGAAGCGGGGCGCCTGGTAAGAAGCGAAGATCTATTTATGCAAAGATCATGAAAAATACAATAGGCCTACAGACTATACTATGGTAGACCATATAGTCTAAGTTTGACTTCCTGTTTTGGGCACAGGCTGTAAAGGCAACGATGAAGCGCGTGTGCAGATGCCACGGTATGTCCGAGAGCTGCAGCGTGAAGACCTGTTGGATGCAGGTGTCAGACTTCAGGGATGTTGGAAACTATTTGAAAAACAAGCACGATCAAGCGCAGAAGTTGGACACCGAAAAAAAGCGCACGCGGGCGGGAAACAGCGCAGACAACCGCGGCGCCATCCTGGACGCGTTACGCAGCATCGCGCCAACAGAGCTCATCTACCTGGAGGACTCCCCGGACTACTGCCGAAAGAACAGCAGCATGGGCCTGTACGGCACAGAGGGGCGCGAGTGCCTCATGCAGGGGGTCGGTCTCACCCAGTGGGAGAAGAGGAGCTGCCGCAGGTTGTGCCAAGAGTGCGGCCTAGGAGTGGAGGAGAGGCGCGTGGAGGTGGTCAGCAGCTGCAACTGCAAGTTTCACTGGTGCTGCCAGGTCAACTGCGACCGGTGCACCCAGGTTGTGGTCAGGTACACGTGCGCGAGGAGGGACGGTAACGATGGTAGCGGCTTCAGGAGGAGACACCGAGGTCACAAGTCATAGGAACTATACCGAACAGGGGATCTTTCCGGTTTTAAGTCGAGGGATCTGTGAAAGCCTCAAAAAGTGTGGTTTGCTACTCAAGAAGAAATGTGTATTTTGTTACAGATGATGAGAAACCACTTTTGACGCCATGTTTGCACTTTATGTCTCGTTTACGTGTGTGTTTATTTATAAATTACTAAAATAAAAGTTACTTTTAACCAAGTCTATTTACGTTGTTTCTGTTTTCTGTGAAGGAACAGTGTCATGCTGTGTCTATTTGAATAAGAATGGTGCGGACACATTATAATGGGAATTACACGGATAACGCAGCCATTCTTCACACCTTACCAGGTGTTGATCCAGCGCTGATCCACAATTAGTCTGTTGTCGATGTGTATTCTTACTTTGTTCAAAGGGATAAACCCTTTCTAAGATAAATAAAGAAGGACGGTGAAGTTGCTTATTTGGTTTCCAGGATAATCTTTGTTGTAGGGCCCTGTGCCAGTTCCCCAACTAAGCAATGCAAATCTCTCCCAGCTGAAAGACCAGAGAGGAAACACACTGACAGGGCACGCCAGGAACATTAAGAATCATGGAGCCTGTTGTATTTTATTTTATTATTTTTCTTTCGCTTTTGAGACAGTGAATTCCGAATTTTCTTGCAGAAAAATTTATGTTGGCACTTTTCGTTTTCAGTTCAAAAATGAACTTGTTTTTGACCCATTCATTCAATCATTAGTGTAAGATGTGTCTTCAGAGATTCTCATGTTCAGAGATTCTCAAGCCCAGATGCAATATATGCTTTCAAAATAGTTCTGAAAGCATATTGTGGATTATTACAGAGACTTGTCAAATGTAGTGAAGCAGTGAAGCAGAGGTGATGTCAGTAATAGGCCAATGTTTTGTCTCTCACCTTTAGGCCATGGCAAGTGAGAGCAGGCTTTAATGCGAGATCTGGTTTACACCCATTTCTTTGTGTTTTCAGAGTGTTGGTCCTTGTAGTAGTACCAGGGAAGCCAAATATGTTTTGAGGACAAAATCTTGCCCATTAGTTCACTGAATGAGAAAACACATTGGCAAATCAGAGAGGAAGTCACTAATTTCCTGTTCAAATTTCAATAACATCTGAAGTAATTGGAAAAATCTTATCTCCGCCTTCTGATCTATCGCCACCTTTTTGTCTTCGACCCCCTGTATCTCCCAAAATCCTGTTCTCAGCTGGACGAGTCATAAATCTGTCATTGTCCCAGCTAAGTGACTGATGGCATGGATATTACGTTCAACAGGGGGTCTGTGCCTGGGGCCAAGGGGGTGGCACCCCAACGAAAAAGTTTTATTTTTACATACTGCAAAGGATACCAGTAATGCATTCGGCTATTTGCACTTGTTGCTAGCGAGAAATACTGTTAAAAATGAGAATGAAGTTATCCATGTCACAAGTTATAGGTTCATAATCATTTGATATAACAGAAGGTGTACTTGTAAGTCTCAGTAAACATCTAATGTTATGATGACACACCAAAACATTGTCTCCTGCTCTTCCCATTTGCCCGTTTGTGGAAAGGCTATGTTTTGGTTTCTGAAACCCTGCTGTGGCTTAACGAAGATTTTCCCAACTGGAGAACTTTGCTCTTGTCTCTCAAGGAACACTTCTACAATGTTATCATGTGGAAATGGGCCAATACTCAGGTATACATGACATGTTGTGATTAAAGTAGAGGCAAATAGCAGAGGACCTTGAGTAACAACAGAGGAAGAAGCTCAAGTATCACCAGCACCACAGTTTAAAAATCCTAAGTGTATTGCTGCATGTCATAATACATTTTGAATTGTGAAACAGGCTACTGCTACAGTAGCTAAACAAGCATTACTTCACATATGAGATAAAACAAAAGCCAAATAAAACACAAGGTTAACACTAACAATGAGTTATCGATCTAAACGGTTATTATTTGACTTGTACAAATTGGAAGCTCACTGGGAAACAACAAAGCCTTCCACAAATGCAAATAAAGGAACTTGCGCTGAATGTTCTTCTATATTGAACGATAAGCCGATAGTGTGATTTACTTCTTTACTAAAAGAGTGGGTGAAAGATACCCAAGTCTGTGTTCACTTTGAGTTTTTCAGACTCCTATTGCTGTCCTAACTTTAAGTCTGCTTTCTAAGTTATATGCCCTGGGACAACCAATGGAATTGAGCATTTTTATAATTCTCTGGCATATTTACAGTTGTTATGTTTAAAATGAAGTACTTTAAGCACTTTATGACAGGGCTGCTTACAATTAGCAGTGATTCAACCTCTCATACATCTGCATATGTCGCATTGACTTAGCCGTAATTACACGGTGCAGCCTCCACAGTGGCCCGAGATGAGGCGAGTGGGGGGTGTATGTTTCTCTGCCAGATGAGGAGAAAAGGTGGAGGAGGTGGTACTAGTGAGGAGGGGGCGATTTCCCAAAAAGGACCCCCCAGGAGGACTGAAATATTCGAGCACACACGGCCCGGGGCTCTCGGGGATCTGAGGATGATTGATCAGTGTTGCCCTCCCCTTACACCTGGGTGCGAGATACCAACGGGCCCCTACAGGACGTGCTGGGGCTAGAGGACAACATCTGACAAAGGTAACGTACTTACCCGTTTGCAAATAGTGATATGAATCAGAGAAAGCACTTAACTTGCATTTTAGCGTGCAAAGATGGCCTGTTCATGCATGTGGCAGCAAGCGAAATAGAAACTGTCAGCGGCTATCTTTAGTGGCACATGCATGAACTGAGAGTCTGCTTGAAGTCATTTTGCACTTCCATATTTGTCACATAACCACTGAAACCTTCCGCGTTTATGTGACGACGATTAACATCAGCTCAGCAGAGGCAACAAAAGGCCATTGGTGAAGTCCATTTCACAGGTGTGGGCTGCAAAGTAAATAAATAAGTGTGACAGCACAAGTAAAGCAACATTTGTATGAGGTACGCATGGATTTAAGCAACGCTCCTTCAAAATCGCAAGTTATGAGCGGGAAGCCACGGCCTCTAGTTCCCAAGAAAAAAGTAAGTAGCAGTCAAATGTTGGTACTCAAGTGCAATAAATAAGATAGACCTAATGTGTGTGAAGTTATGAGAGACTCTGAGAAAATAGGTAATTGTTGCATTCTATGAGACTTTGCACTGAAAAGTATAGAAACAAAATGTGGCAATATACATAAAATGCATTAATATTTACTGTCTCTGCAGATTAAGTTTACTGTTGTGACAAAGTTGTAACACAAGAAAATGTAACTGGGGCAGGCTTTCTGGTAATTGCAAATAATAATTCACAATATTCAACAGTGTTCGCATTATATTATTGGCAGGAAATGAGAGGGAGTGACCTTCAAGTGTTGTCCAGTCCTTATGCCCAGTAAGTATTACTTTAATACTAAATGCTATATTTAAAAAGTATTCATTGATCTAATGCATAGTTATCAAACTTTTTTTCATAAAATATTTAACCTTCCAAGTTCCACAAGGCCCATTATGATCCCATCAGATCTAAACTGGGTAAAAAAATAAACCAAAATTGGACAAAATTGAGTCTAAACTGGGTGTAAACCATGCCTGAACCGGAATAACACAAATTATTTCCAAATAAACTGAATAAAGTTTAAAGATTTTGGCAGATGAACCTGAGTATCACAGAAAAAAGCTCAAGTACCACCGATGGTACACATACCACAGTTTGAGAACCAGTGTATATTCACATGAAACCTCTCTTATTTTTAACAGAAAAGTTAAACCAATATTTGATAGAAGCCAACAACCAAGGTAAAGTAAAGGAATCCTGCACATTGAGTTGTTATAGCAATTAAAACAATATTTGTGTTACTTTTTAGAGTAAACAACAAACATCACCAGAGACGAGGTAATTCAATTCCGCAGCATTTTAATGACACAACATGCACTTATTCTGATTTCTACCTCTAGCTGCATCTGTACAAGAGGAGGATGACTATGAGCTTGATGTAAGGGAATCATTGTTACTCGAATCAATGCGATACCGATTCTGAAGTATGACAGCAAATTGTGATTTTAAGATAAAGTTCCAATTTGCCTCTTCTCTCTATAGGCTGCTTCTATCTGCACTACCATCTTTGTTGTTATTACTGTTAATATTGACTGATTACATAGTCGTCGATTCGACATTTTGTGGAGATTATGCTTACTATATTTACCCCAAAACTGTAAAAGCACAATTTTTAAAAAATAAGTTAAAAAATAAATAAATTTAAACAAAATTTACAAAAATCAACTTCTAAAAGGAATCCTATAGTTACGCTGGTATCGGTACTGGTCTGAGACTAGATGACTGAAAGAAGAGCCTTCATCGGCCGGGGCAGACCTCCTCCCAAGGGGTAGGGGGTTGCTCTTACTGGTGCCTCCTCCTTCAATCTGCCTCCTCCACTATGTGGTGTGGGCGATTGGGGAGGGGAGAGGCTCTCCCCCTCTGCTGCCCTCCCCCTCTCCAATGGGTAGGCACTGAGGGGAAAATCGGTTCATTGTCCGATCACACTGGAATAGGGGAGAAGTGATGATGATAATAATAATAATAATAATAATAATAATAATAATAGTAATGATGATAACAATAACAATAACACAAAACTTTCAAATGAAATACAATACAAATAGGGAAAGGGAGAAATATCCACGTGTGTATATGTATATGTACTCATATGTAATGGGAATCCCAATCGTAGTCTGCATAATCCCTACGTATCCCAGCAACAATCATTCAACAGAGGTAGTGACGAGCGAAGCAGCACTTGAATTAGTAAGCCAAAATGATATCTTATAAGCAAACATGTTTTGAGTTTTGTCCCTTTTCTTTCTTTTTTATTATTATTTCTCTCTCTAGCTGAAACTTACGCTTGTAAATTAGGTCAACATGTTTAGAACAAAAGGAAACGTATAACCACACACACACATACACTCACTCACACACACTACACTTTTATTTTCTCTTTATGTTGCCTTCATACACATTCCATTCCCTTTTTTGTACTGTCTTATGTCAATGTGTTGTCTTGTAAGTGGTATGTATGTCAGCATTGTTAAAATAAAATTATAAATATAAAAAAAAAAAAAAAAAAAAAAAAAAAGATAAAGTTCCAATTTGCCTTTTGCAGGATACTTATGACAATGACGGTTTAAATTGTTCACTGGCAAAGATAACGCTACAAAAACATCAAAATCTCTACCAAGGTGAGCTCTCTTTTGTCGAATGGATTCAGGATTCATGAGGCGAGTGCAAAATAAAAAACATCTTACTTTTTATTTTATTTGGCTTCAACACTCTCATGTTCGGTACTGACAAATAAAACAAACAATGCAATGGAATCCCAAACAGATATTGAGGCGTTAACGTTTACCATTCCTCTCACCTCTTTACAAATCCACAAGAGGGCAGTGTACACAAGGAAATGCGCCTTTCCACCGGCTATGCTCCGCCACAAACCGACTCATGGAAATCAAGAAGGCAAGTCAACTTGAATAGTCCAATGTATTGTTTCCCAGATATAATAAAACAATTATGGAACAAAAATGACCAATGTTTAGTGTGCACCTTTCTCTCTCCCAGAGCAAACCAGCCTTTACCTGCACAAAGTTCAGAGATGACAGAGGTAACAATTTTCATCTGAACAATGTTTTTAAAGTTGATGCTAAAAAACAAACCTGCACCAGTAAAACCAGTATTTCCACAAGGCTACCAGCAGATGGCAGTGTTGTAAATGCTACCACAGTTAAAAAAAAAAAAAAACTAGCTCATTGGTACATGACATTTCCCTTAACATAAACCTTCAGAGCTTAAATGTCATCCTCAAGACAAAAGCAGTCCTTACTATGGCTCTTTGTGTGCAGGCTTTAGATCCCACATGGTATGGAGGAGAGCTGACCAGGCAGGAGGCAGAGGAAGCTCTCAGAGATGTGGACCAGGTCTGGAGTGGATGTTCTCTTCTGTATTTACAAAAACAAATGAAATCATGTGTTATGGTTGAAGCAATGCTCGATTTTTCTGTTCAGGATGGAGCATTTGTGGTCAGGGACAGCTCTAAAGGCCGAGCGGAGCATCCCTACACTCTCATGGTGCTAAACGAAGACAAGATTTATAACATTAAGATCCGTAAACAAGAAGAAATGTTTTTCCTCGGCACTGGCCTCCACAACGACAAGGTAAACCGAATGGTATTATGTCATTTTCTCTGCAGTGTTGGAAAGAGCTAAAAGGCCTGTTTTCTGACTCAAAAGTCCACATCTCTGCCGTGCGCCCGGGGGGATGTTTGGCGCCGACTTGTCCTGCGTCATTAGGCCCCCGTCATATTTGAGTGTGCTTGTTTCTGCTCTAGAGTTTCCCCGGGGTGAGAGAGATCATTACCCATCATGCCCACGCCCCACTGCTGCTCATCGATGCCCCGGACCGCGGCGGCTCGGAAACGCACCGTCTCCTCTGTCGCCTCCTGCACCCGGTCGGGCTCAACAAGACCATCGGCTGAACGTGGGGGTGCAGCCATTTATGTAAAGCGTCATCATTTGAGGGGGGATGTACTTTGTGACAACTGGAAACATAGATTCACATTTGGTTTGTGTGTATGCTCTCACTTGTCCAGGAGCGTTCTACTGCAGTACTCATTTAAAAAAAAGATCAGGGGTTTCCAAACTTTTCAGGCCGTGATCCCCAAAAAACCCCAAACCATTAACTCGAGAAAAATGTATTTGCATTTACAATGATTTCAAATCTGGTTGCATTAATTTAGTCTGGGGAAAAAAATATATCAAATTTAAAAACATTGTCTCAAAAATCATTTTGTGACCTGTCTAGATGACCACATATTCCCTAAACTGGGAGATTGGGAGATCTGTGGGCTCAGTTCCAACCCCAATGTGGGGTTGTATGAATTTCTCTGTCATCACTTGGGAATGCTCTGTATGTGACTACAGTGCTTAACCTGTGACCTGCCACCTTAGGGTTAGGGTTAGCAAACATCAAAGCGTATTACAGCCAATATGCCACTGTGATACCTCATTTGAAAGCCAAGACCTACTACTTTCGTAAAATGTGTGTGAGATTTGTGAAAGTGACAGGTTAAACTATTCACTAGTAGCCACTTGGCAACTTCTAAAACATGGGTCGACCCTATTTATCTCGTCAGCTACTTTTACTTAACAAAAACGGCCGAGAGCTACTTACGGATGGAAGATTACTTGCGTGGATTTCACCCTTTAGAATCATGATAATATTACAGAAAATTACTCTAGTTTTTATACTTTTTTTGTCCATTTTCCATTTTCTTCCGCTTTATCCGGGGCCGGGTTGCGGGGGCAGCAGTCTCAGCAGAGATGCCCAGACTTCCCGTTCCACACACACCTCCTCCAGCGGTTCTGGGGGGACCCCGGGGCGACACCAGGCCAGCTCGGAGACATAGTCCCACCAGCGTGCCTACTTTTTTTGTTTGTTTTAATATTTACCCAACG
Source organism: Gobius niger (assembly GCF_951799975.1). NCBI lineage: Eukaryota > Metazoa > Chordata > Actinopteri > Gobiiformes > Gobiidae > Gobius > Gobius niger. The sequence goes on from NC_136856.1 coordinate 12,045,204, forward strand.
TTCGCAGATTCTATGTAGAAATGAGGAAAGCCTTAAGGGAACGACCCGGAAAGGACTAGAAAACTACTGGCAGCTCCCAAGCAACAGATTGGAGATCCCTGCTCTAACCGGACAAATATGTACAATAGGTGATGATTCAGGTCTCAAAAGGCTCTCTTTGCTCTAGATCATTGTATATGGTATTGCTTTACGACTTCCCCCTAATCAAAAAAGTGTTTTCAACATGTTTTAATTCATACAAACAACATGCATTACCTCCTCTCCTTGAACGTCCATTACTGGTGATTATTGTCTGGGCTGCTGCTTATGCGTCTCTTGGACTTTAGGAGCCGCATGTTTCCCTGGACGCCCAACGCAGATGATCAGATCGCACAGCTTCAGTTCGCTTCGTACTGCAGGCACAGCAACAAATACTATTTCACAACACCGGCCTCCAGCCATGTAAAATTTCAGTCTCCTAAAAGCTTACACGCCTCCCTGGCATGTTTTCCTTGAAGCAAACACTGGCTACCACTACAACCAAGCTGGGGTACATTTTGATCGTACATCCAAATGCCACTTCCTCTTATGTGCTTTGAAGCTTCAGTCTTATTTCTAGGCTTTGATGCTTTTGAAGGTTAGCAAGGGGGAAATGCTCGCTCTGGTCGCTGTCCCCCTTGGCGCAAAATAAGTTACAACAGCATGATTAGAAAAGCAAAGGACATGACAGACAAGAAGAAATGTGTCAGTTGGTGCTATCTGCCCATCACTGGAGAGGCCTGACTGACACTAAAAGCACGGCCCCAAATTAACAACGGTTGGTGAACACAGTAATCCGCTACACTGTGTTATCGCATTGCAGGTCTGGGGGAAATTTTAATATTTGCAAATCAGTGTTCAAGGTGATTTTACCGCCGTAATTAATGCTCACAGATATTTGAGGGCTGTACAGGATTAACAGATACTTACGCAATAACTCATCCAGAGTTTTAGACAAACAGTCCACTGCTTTCAAAATGCTGTCCAGGTCAGTGTAGGCCCGCTCTTCAATCTTGTCCACATCCATCTGAAAAGCAGTACCGGTAATTTAATTTAAACAATATATGATTCTTGTGTCTTTCAATCAACTTTTTACATATCTAAATGCAAAATGATACCAAATCATCCCGCACCTCCCCATGCCCAGTCCATAGAGCCCCAGTGAGATTGATTTTAGCAGGTGCGGCCAGTTTAAGATCTTTACACTGTGTTCTCAAGGGGCCGTTTATAATTGGGTCCCTCTCCTCATTCTGGGCAATGTGCCTAGAAGCTTGTGTGTCCATTTAAAGACAAGTAAGCAAGGAGGGATTCTCTGGCAAACAACAGCCTGCTAGAGTCAAGGCCTCTTTTCTCACTGGGAAACCCTTGGGCAAGGATTTTAGAAAATAAAATGGTATAACAAACTCTGAAGTTCGATATATTGAGGAAGGGAACTATCACGATAAACGATATCATTGAAGACTTTGTAATGCCACAGATACAAACTTTAAAGCTTAAAAAAGACAGTTAAACTCTTGTTTGAAATGTAGAAACATGAAATACAAACATGAAATACGAGACACATCTTACTTTGGGTAAAAAAAAAAGTACTAGCGTAAAGAAATGTACTGACGATAAATATTGAGCCCAAAATTGTATTGTTTATCTGTCATTTATTGAACAACAATATACAAAGATTAAACATTTTATCAATTCATATGAATCTAAATTTTCATTTCTCTCAAGTCGATATAAAGGCTGACAGCCCCAAGTAGTAGGAATAGACTAACAATGCAAGTGATATAATTCCCCCTGTATTTACAAAAGTTTAGATTTTCTGTAGCTTTCTGTATAGCGATCCTGTCCTACCATCTGTCCCATAATTACATAGCATTCTATTAAGCAGCATCTGCTTACACCATTATGGGAGTTCATTTCAGAACAGGAACACCCAAGTGATTTTTGTAAACAAACCTGCAGTGTCAAATTAAAGTTGACTCTAATGTGAATTTTAACCAGCTGTCAAAACTTTCCTGTATAACTTTCTCTTTCAGACACAATTGAAAACATCATCTCCATGTAAAGCGAGCACAGCATACTGTATGTAAATCAGGGGTTGACCAAAGTTGGTTTACTTGAAAACTCAACCCACAGAGACAGCGGGGAATAGATATAAAGGAGATACTGGGGATTCATTTAATTTTTATGACATTCTCATATGGTCATGCTTTGCACATAGGAATATGGTATGCCTTTTAATTACTGGGATACATTAGCATATTTTTCATATAAGATTACTTAACGATTCAGTTCATGTGTGTACTGAATTCTATAAAAAATGTGCAATTAATCGTTATATGCTGCTTCTTTCTGTTTGAATTTATGAAATCTAATTAAGCCTAAATCAATATATAAATACCATGAGATGCTGCGAGATAAGAAAATCCCTCATGTTCTTCATTAAATGCATTTATTTTGAACAGAACGCAGAAGAGACAATATTCAAGGGCATAAGAACAAAGCCTATAGTCAACAGAATTAAGCACTGAAATTACAAACCATATAAGGAATAATTAACTAAACCCAACACACTATCATCACACTAACAAAGCTGCACCAAAGCAACAATTGAACGACACATTTACATACTACTGCACTGCATTTGTACATTTGTTTGTTTGTGGCTGCTGCTCGCTCCAAACAGTGGTCTTGCACCTCTGAACAGCATCCTTGAGTTTCTGCAGTGACACAATAAACTCTGGGTTGGTCCTCAGTGCCACCATGTCGTACGCCATCCAGGTGAGGTGAACTGTAGTCAAAACAGAAAAAAATATTCAATCAGAAATTGCATTTATTAGAATTACATCTTAGATTTAAGGAAAGAATGACAGATTAGCAGGAAAAAGCCAATCAACAATAATTAAAGCCTTACCACAATCTGCCACTGTTTCTGAGTTAAACCTGACATGGTTTTGTCCCTATGCAAATTAGCAATAGACATCGGGATTGAACGTAATAGATTAACCATTACTTTAGAAATCTGCCATTTTAGAGGGACGAGCTAACATTGTTCAAGTACTAACATTAGCTAAAAACATATCAAAAAGCGGAGAAAGCAACTGTGGAACAAAGCAATAAGCTGCCTGGTCACTTATTCTTCAATAATTGAACGTTCGTATGTTGATTTTGAGATAATTGCATTTTGTATTTTCTGCTTCGGCCTGCATGCAGTAGATCAGATAATATTTCACAGTGAGTAGTCAGAGGCAGGTAGTATTCACTCAGCTACATTTACTCAAGTATGTTCAAGAATAAGTTTATTAAGTTTCTTTGCGTTGTTTTATTATCATACAGTACTTTTTACTTCTACTTGAGTAATATTCATTTGAAGTAACAGTACCTGAGTAAAACATTAGTTGCTCTTCCCATTATGAACATTAATCTGTAAGTGTTAAAGCAAAGCTAAGGTAAGAACATATCTCAGTATGGAAAAACGGTGGCCTATTCCTTTAACAGCACTAAATTGGCATATGAACTTTTTTTGTATAGAGTTCGGGAAATTCCACTGTTACCATGGAGATCAGCCATCTTTGCAACTGTTGGCATACATTTCCATTGACTAACATTAGCTAAAAACAGTATTAAGGATGGGTTAAATACAGAAGACAAATTTCCCTACGGGGACAAAAAAGTATACAAACAAACATAAAAAGTGGAGATAAAAAAGTAGTGGAACAACTCCGCTAGCTCCTGAGCTGGTAAATGCATCTAACACACTGTGGTGTCCAAGTGTTTTGATGTGAACAATAACTCCAGTATTTTTACTTATAAAATCTCCATTTGTTTATAATTGCTGCTAATTCCATAATGCTTAGCGATATGACGTCACATTCCCGAACTCTATTGTATATTAAGAATTATTTTCGTAATCTAATTTGATGTTGTATTCTTTTGGGGGAAATAGAAGTGATACTGTTTAAAATGTATTTATTTTCTATTTCGTACTGACCCAAGTGGTAATTTCAGGAAGTACTTTTCTTTGAGTGACTTTATAGTTATTGGCGCCATTACTTTTCCTTGGGCACATATTTTTGGCTGCTCTACCCACCTTTCTCATTTACTTACTAGATATTTCCCAAAAGTTTGTCACTTGCTCCGCTAGTGTCCGTTACCTGTCATGTTCTCCGTGTCTTCGATCATCCGCTCCAGCTCCAGGTTGACTTCCAGACTCTCGTCGCCGCTGATGTTGCAGGTTTGAGGAGACTCGGGAGGTGGAGATGACGAAGACGCAGAAGTTGCCATCTAAAACCGGTAATATTGCCCGAGTAAATAGGACCGTTGTCGTTTTACAGAACAATACCCTCCCGTGATGTAACATTATGTCGTAGCAAAATGTTTATGTCAACGCTAGCTTAGCCTAGCAAATGATTGGTCAAATTGGTCAGGGATGCTCATTTAGCCCGGACACTTTCTCTTTTTACAAGCGAAATATTAGCACTTGGTCATTGTGCCATTTTTCAGTGAAGCATCTCACAGGTATTGCAAAACAAAATGTTAAACTTACACTTTTCAATATGTGCCCAACTGATGAGTTCTGCGTTTGGAATCGCGCTTAGATTAGATGTGTAATCTGCGCATGCGCGAGTGACTCCCAACCAGCTTTATTTTGTAAAAAACCACAACACAGTTTGTTTTGTAAATCCCTTATTCTATATATTTGCATTACTTCGTACTGACTTGTTTTTATACTATTTGTTAGTGATAACCTGGCCCTATTCTTTTATTAATATGTTTTGAATAAAGCACAGCAGTATGTTTTATTTTGTTTAATTTTATTCATTTGTTTGTTCAGTTATTTATTCATAAAATTGGGTATGCTGAGACAGTACCATTGTTATCCTCAAACCAAGGCTTTTATAGCCGCAAGCTATAGCCTGAAGATAAATACTCCATATGACTTCACTAAAATGCTACACCAGTCGAGAACCAGAGTGGAAAATTATTTTGCTGTTGGTGTGCAAAAGCCCTGAAGGAACTGAATGAGCTGACAGGAGCAGAAGCAAAGATAGTCCTCGAACAGGCCTCTCACCTGTGGAGCCAGGCAGCCAATCAGAGAGCACTGGGGGTGTTTCCAGACAGATAAAGCAGGTATGACAGGTGTCATCTTGACATAAAGCAAGGGCAAACAGAAGTGGGACAGAGTAGCCAAAGATTCAGTGGCTTGGAGGAATTAGAAAGGAGTGTGCAACACACACTTGAGAGTGTAGACATTTATTTTTCAACAAGAAACCTTGAGCGGGGTTTTTCAAGTCAGAGAGGAAGGAAGAGAGAATGTCCTCATTTGAGTCCCAGGGCCAGTCTCCTCCTCGGTGCGGCCCGCAGTTCCCCTCTCTGGGACAGGAGCCTCCGGAGCTCAGCATGTACACCGACTGCTACTACCCTCCACCATCACTGCCCAGCCCGCAGCGCACCACCATGACCTCCTACGAGCTCAGCGACTACACCACCGCCTCACCCAACCCTTACCTCTGGTTCAACAACTCCACCTCTCCGTACTTGGGCACCACAGCACCACCAGGGAACCCAGGGCCCCCCTTTGTCCCGCAGCACTATGGGGTGCAGAGACCGTATCTTGGCCCGGCCGGAGCTGGAGGACCAGGTGGCGAGCTCAACTGGTTCTCCCTGCCATCCCAAGAAGATCTAATGAAGCTAGTGAGACCGCCGTACTCCTACTCAGCACTCATCGCTATGGCAATCCATGGGGCGCCAGATAAAAGACTAACTCTGAGTCAAATTTATCAGTACGTCGCTGACAATTTCCCCTTTTACAACAAGAGTAAAGCGGGATGGCAAAACTCCATAAGACACAACCTGTCTCTCAATGACTGCTTCAAAAAGGTGCCAAGAGATGAAGATGATCCAGGTAATGTTTCACTTTTGTACTAATCCTACCACTGAAAATAATATATGTTTATTTGATTGTGTTAATAATTGTCCATATTATAGCTTATTGACTGACTATCACCAGCAACCAATCAGTCATTTAAACCATACTTATTAGGACAGTATGAGTAAAAAAAAAAAGAAATGAATGAATGAATAACCATGCTTTATGTCATTTTACAGGTAAAGGCAATTACTGGACGCTTGACCCCAACTGCGAGAAGATGTTTGACAATGGCAACTTCCGCCGCAAGAGAAAGAGAAAGTCTGACTCTCTGGCTGGTGGAGAGGGAAGTGCAGTGTCCCAAGATTCAGGGGACAGTGACCGAGGCAGCCCCAAGCACCCAGGCAGCTCATCCCTCACCATCTCCCCTCCATCGGACCGCATCCCCTCCCCCTCTGCGCCCACCTCCGCTCCTTGCCTCAGCAGTTTCCTGACAGAAATGTCCGGGGTGGCCACTGCAGCGGGTGAACTCATGGGTGATGGCTTGACAAGGCCGTTGCCGATTAGCCTGCCCAGTATAGATGGATCTCACAGGCCGCCCAGCTTTAGCAGTTTTTCACCCAACTCGGGCAGCACAGATTGGGTATCGCAAGTGCCACCTCCTCCCCCGACGGTGCTGTCTTCCTCACCCACACACACTGCACTGGGATACGCAAGCCCCATATTAAGCCAGTACAGTGGCACCAGCGGGCATTTCTACCCTGGACTCAGCTCAACTGGCATCATCTATCATAGAGAAGGCACTGAAGTTTGACACGTACATCAATAAGACTTAAAATTACGGTTACAAAAAATGACCCGAGCCTTAGGGCCGGTTGATTGCCTTGAAATAACTCAAATTTCACTGGCTTTGGACTAGCACAAATACTGCTCTGTTTTGTGAGTTTGTGCTCTGTTGTAGATTTTTTTTTTTTTTTTTTTTTTTTTTTTGAAGGTGCACTCTTGTTTTTGCGCTGACAGGGACAATGGAGATCACCATGCCGTGACTACAAAGAGTAAAAAGGCTTTGATTCCCACAGGAACGGCTGAGTCAGCAGCACTGCTCTACATCTCTAAAAAAAACACGCTCAGCTATCACTATCAGATCCCCAGTCAGCTTTTATCTAAACTAAAAGCACTGTATATTAGTTCTTCTGAGTCATTATTAACACAAGATCAGGTCTGTTAACATGAGGCCCTTTCACACTGCTATCTGACCGTGTTTGATGCTATCGCTAAGTCAATAAAAACATACGTCTTTACTACAAACTAGTCTATTACAGAGCGCGGATCCGTAATGTGTCAACAGAAGGGTTTCACTCTCCCCAGTTTTTAAACCTTTGAGTAATTTTACTAAGTATTCTTCATAATGTGTATGTGTGTTTGTATGTGTCATTATTATGTATCTTTATGGTTGGGTTGGTTTTACTGTTATTGTATAAAGTTTAATGTATGATTTATAAATGGTGTCTTTGATATTAATAAAAAAAAACAAGTTCTCACAGTTTTTTTTATTTGAACTTTGTTTGATCACATTGTACATAAAGAAGCCAAAACTGATACTCAAGTTTTCACATTAAAAAAACATAGAAAAACAAACATTAAACATTTATTAAACATAAATTAAGTGTAATTGCATTGTCTGTATTGCAGCCAAAACTTGACATGAAAATACCATGCAAAAAGGCAACCGAGATACAAGAAAGACTGCAAGAAATGTAAGTCACTGTGATGCCCTAATTATGATGTGTATATTACCAAAAGGCATAAATAATGCTCAATTGGATATTTTTGAAAATTGAAAAATAAGGAAAACACTTTTGTCTCATCTGATTTTTATGGAAATCAAATTGAGTGTTATAAAAGACTTCATAAAGGAAATTGGATTGCTTGATTTAGTTGATCTACGGGAATTGTGTAGAATTGAATGCAGCTCAATCCAACAGGCCTACAAACTTTGTGAATGGTAGAGATATTGATGAGAGAAGATGATGATGACTGCAAACAATGATTTATTGCTCAAAGTTAAACAGATACTAACTGCATATTCTAAACAAAACGGTGCATGTAAACAAGACATTTAGCATCTAGTGACAGAAAACAGTCCTGTTGGAAAAGCGATGACCAGGAGTCGAGAGCCAGCATGTCTGTGTAACCTGATCCCTGTGTGATGGATGGGAAACGGTATCTCCAAAACGGTGGAGCCACACATTCCCATGCACACAGCGGCTCTTCCTCCACAGCAGACCTCAATAATGCATCGCCACGGACACTGCTGACTGTATGCAAAACGACTTCATTAGTTTGTAGCAGTGAAGACAGGACTGAAAAATGCAACTCAGCATCTACCGCCCTTCATTTTCTCACGGCAGCAGTGGGAAAGTATGTCCAAAACACAGACGTTTGACATTTGGTATCAAGTCACCTAATCTGAGTATAATGGCTATTCTTAAACATTACAGTGATACTGTAATGCTTAAGTGATACTACTAATACTATGAATAATAAGTGTTTTGAAAGGTGCTTTATTTATTTAGCACTTTTCAAAACATACTTACAAAGGGCCTCACACTGTCCAACAAGAGCATAAAGATACAACAAAAGAAGAAAGTTGTGCTATTTGAAAAAACTGCACTTTTAGGTTTAAATTTCAATTATTAAACAGAAGAATTATTAAAACAGAAGAAAGTTTGAAAACTCCCAATTAGAAACTACATAACAGTATAAAGAAAATGGTACACAAGATTAGCATCCTGTTTAAAGATTATGTTTTGGTTTACACTGATTAATGTTCTTTACTGTATTTGACATTTTGTTTCAGGCAGCCCCCAAAAGATGTCTGCACAAGAGAACAAGCATATAGACTCTGCTCCATCGCAAATATGGTATTTTTTATTTTTTTCACAATCATCTGCCAAGTTTTCAATTCAATGTCAATTAGATAACCCACAGCAAAAGAGACTATCAAGCAGCTAGACATCATTCAGGGAGCTTACGTACATCAAATTAAATAATAGAATTTAATAATACTTTCTCCTTCTTTCTAGCTTTGAGTTGTATTTTTCTCCTCAACCTCAGCTGCACAAGTTTCAGAATCTCCTAAATTTCCCAAAAATGATGAGTTTTTGGCAGCAGCCTAATAAAACAGAAAATCTGACGAAATTCACAAAATGTATGGCCTGCTGAGTTCACTAAACTTGAAAAGTAATAATTCATGTACTCCTTTCCTATATAGAGCAGCTGGTTCGCCTTGCAGTATTTTATTTTAAAGGATAATGTTAAATGGCCTGTACTACTAGACTTGAGGTACATTTTCCACCTAGCAAATGACCTTATTTTCTTTAGTCTACATTGTATTATCAGCAGTGGCTCAGATGCTAGAGCGGCTTGTCCTAGACTCGACGAGGTTGGAGGTTTGCATCCCGGCTCCTGTAGGTGCAGACAGGCATTGCGTCCTTGGGCAAGACACTTCACTAACCTTGCCTATGTATAATTGGCAGCCTCACTTTCAGTTTACCCCACGGCATCTGCGGCTACAATTTCAAAAAGAAAAGTACAATACCATTTCTGCCAAAAAACACAGAGGTTTCACTACTGGTTTGATCATCACCTGTGTTGATGTAGTGCATAAGTGTGTGAGTGATCGATGTTTTCAGAGACTGCTGGCACAGATTGGCAACCACACTTCCATCAGTCAGCGGCAACACTTTAGAGCAGCTTCATATCACCACTGGGTATTCAGAGTGAATGAAAGAAAGAGTATGAAGAAGCACTTCAAGTTCAGTAGTAGTTGTAAAGCCTTTTTTTTTTTTTACACCACCAAGACCGCATCCGAAAAACATTACCTGTGAGCAAAATGTTTAGTTAACTCATTTGCATTTACTTAAAACCCATTCTTCCTATTTCTTGAATTGTATTGTACTACGTGCCCTTGTCTCCTGACCTTGTGTTTCTCCGTGCCGTTCTTGTCCTGGAGATATTTTGGGCCACACTTTGATCCATGTCACCATCGGCTCTGTCTATTTACCCGATAACACTGGCAGCATGACCTGACATTTACACTATACACAAAGGAGACAGGAAAAGAACAGAGTTTGGATCAAGTTGGGGCAATTGGCAAAGTTAACTAGTGGTTTGAAATTAGAGGGTCAAGCTGTTCGTATTTGCATAACTGAAATGAGTTTTATAGTCTTTCTTTATGAGGTAAATCCTCCTTTTAAGCTGATAGTTTAACCGTGTAAAATGTGCTCCGTCTAGTCTTAGACATTTTGTGCCAAACTGGTATGCAAAACTTTTTTACAGGAATCCATGGATGAGGGCATTTACAAGAAGAGAGAGAAAGAGACAGTGTTAGGATGTCATGAAAAATACTGCCCCGACATGTTGCAAATCTAACTAACTTCCTTTTCTTGGCACTTTCACCAGCCAGGCGGTGTTTTTTTTTCTTTCTTTGGGGGTTTTGCGTAAGCAGAGTAGACAGTGGCTTTAGGAGCATAGGGGTGGCTTTTTCCATGTTGATTCTACCGGAGCTTACTTTCTGTGCCAACAGAAACATTAGCAAGTTTTGTAGGGTTTTTTTTGGTTGTCTTTTAAAGCTCATTAACAGCACCTTGATGTACTCAGGCAGTTTCAAATGGATGCAAATTTGTAACCGTTAATCATGGCAGCGATGGGATGACTCGGTCAGGAGGGGAGCAAGAACGGGAGACTTTTTACAGATGGGGGTTTCAGATAAGGCTAGTTTTAAGCTGAGGGATTTATTGCTTCAGCCTGTCTGCCTGAAACCAGTTCATTACTGTGAATCTTGTGGCACAAAGCAAATTCTGGGATTCCTTTGACTTTTCCCTATTCCCTGGTAGTTTTCATTCCTCTGTAATAATTATACACGTAACTCTATGCAATTACACCAACTTGTCACTATCTAGATGTGTTGTTGCAAATGCAGCTGCTCATTAGTCCATCTATTTCCATGACAAGTGCTCATCTGACTTCCCTCCTCAACAACAGAAATACAAATGAACCGTCTCACTGTTAATACTGATGAGAAATGTTTTTTTTTATACTTTGTACATTGTGCCGCACTTCAGAACATATCAACATACAATGGGTCTCATATGCTTCAAGCAAAACCAGTGCAAAACCTAACTAAAATGTTTTGTCATAATTTTAGTCAAAGTTATATTTTTGCTGACTAAAATTGGACTAAAACTAAATCAAAAGTTGTTTATGTGACTAAAACTATGGCTAAAATGTCCAGATATTTTCTGCGACTAAAATAAGACTTAATAAAAATGAAAAGAAGAGACTAAAATCAGCTTCCAATGATGGAAGGAACAGCCCTGAGCTTTGTTCACGTGGGAGAAGCTCCAGGAAGCAGTGGACCTTCATTAAATATGATTATAATATTATAAATGTACAGCCGACTAAATTTGTCTTAACTTTAGTCGACTAAATTTACTCGCAATTGTAGTCGACTAAAACTTGACTAAAACTAAACCTAAATTAAAATGTGTTGTCAAAATTAACACTGGTCTCAAATGTGAACAGCTAAATACGCCTCTGGATAAAATCGCTTACGTTCTTAGGCCAATATTGAAAAACAGACGGGGAAAATTATGATAAAATACATCATTGCAATTACAATTCAATTCAATATATTTGTGTTTTATAAGTAATAATTTGTGTATCATCAATTAATTATTGCGGTGCTTTCAGAAAGTAGTCACCTAGACTACGTTTTAGTTTTGATTGAAGGCTTTTCACCTCTCACCTACAAAGCTTTGCCAATTCTGGTTCCATGGCAAGAGAGCTGTGAAACATTGGCAAAGCCTCCTGTTTGAGAAACGGCTTCAACCAAAACAAATAAATAAAAACCTCCAGATGGCTACTTCTTGAGAGCCTTTTGTATTATTTCGTAATTGTTGACGTAAATTGTCTCATATACACAATGCGTGCCGAGCATTACTTGTTGTGCATGAATCTGGGATCACCAGCGCAGCATCCATCAATCACAAACTGTCAGGCTGCGGACCTTTCCTTGCTGTAGGCGCTGAAATTATTGCTCAACAGAGTGATATGATTAAAATCTATAAATCCTCCTCTCCACCTGCTGCGTGGCTCGTGGCTGTGTTCCACGCACCTGTCTGGCTAACGGAATGGGCCCCACACGCCTACATAGACACCGGTTCAAACGCCCTGCTCTACATGGCAAGACGAGAGCCTCTTGTTTATAACATAAACTCAGATAGACGGCCATTATACCCCCGGCAGATACGCTTGACAGATTTGTGTTTTTGTAAGAAGCTTCCAGATTATATGAACCTTGCGATGACAATTTAATGTGTCACTGTTGGGTAGGAAAAGGAGTTGTCAGTGACACACAAACACAGAAGTGAGGAAAGTAACTAGAAGTTGTACTAAAGTAGGAGTAGTGTTGCTTCAAAACAACATTACACAAGTAGAACAAATAAGTAACCCTCCGTATACAGTGATTACTTTGTTAAAACAACAAAAGCAGTGGGTAAGAAATATCTGTTTAGCTATGCAGTGTTATGCGAAACAGGTGATCACTCTCATTTCCACTTTCAGAACTCATTTCCCACAATACAAAGCTTTTGAAAACCGGGATAGACAGACTTGCCAAACAACACTGTTTCTTTTAAAGCGTAGTATGTTATTTCCTGCTAGAGTCAGAACATTCCAGGTTATGTTGTTATGCCACAAGCCCAACGAAACTCACATACAATTGTTATAGATAAAGCAAACATGCTGTTTAAATATATAAATATGCAGTACTAAACATGGCCCTTATGATCAGCAAGACACTGACGCAGTGGTTCTCAATCTATGCTCCGCTGATGGCACTTTTTCATGTGCCACTGAGGGTCAATTTATTCAATTAGAAATACTTTACTTTTGTCTTTTATAGATGCCATTAAGTTAGGTGTTTTATCCCCTGGCTTTGGGATGATTTTAATTTCTGGAAGCCGAATTTGGGATCCGTTCAAAAGGCTGGCTCTTTTATTTTAATATAAATTTTGATTAACGCCAAGCAGATAACTCACAATATCTAAGATGTGATTAATAAAAGGCACACTTTTTAAATTCAAATCATCTTACATTACAATGGGATTAAAATTCACATGTTTATGAATCACAACTCGTGCATAAAACGAGGCTGCAACTGACAAATATTTGTTATTGCATTAAGCTTTGACTTTAGTGCAAAAAGCTTTTTGTGTTGCCCTCACCGTTATTGATTCTTGTGTTCATTCAGGGGAGTTCTGGGTAAAATTGACTGAAAAAAGATCTGTCTCTTTTCACAATTGAGATCCAGTCGGTCATGAACGTTCCATCAGTAATTTGCACGCAATTTAGATGTACTTAGTCCAAATAAGATCTATTTTTGACCCTTTTTGACCCTTTTAGACCTGGTTTGGTCCTGCCTTGATCTTTATCTTGGCCTGGTGGTATTTAGAAGGTCATGTATTCTATGAGGTGGTACTTGGTGTGAAAAGTTTGAAAACCACCAAGAAGAGCATTTGGAACAAGACCCAATGTGTTTAAAGGGATATTTCAGGATTCTTGACATAGGGCCTCATTTCCTGGTTATCCAGAGTGCTGCTGATGTCTGGAGATATTTTTTTGGGGAATTCATGCAGTTCTTATATTTGAAGAGCTTTGTGGTGCTAGGCTAGTGCAAGGCTAGCACATTTCTATGGTATCAGCTACCCTGCCCTTACTCTTACACAGTCCACAGTGCACCAGAGGCAAATCACTTATAACGTCAGACTAACCATATAAATGTCTGTGTTGATGGAATAATTTTTGGAACTCAACTGACCTTGCATCACATGAATGATCGCATTTTGAGGGACTATTTTCTAGCAGATCACTCCGCCGCCGGGTAGCTTTTACAACCACGAAGCTGATGCTGCTCAAATATAAGTTATTTTAAATGCAAAATGGCTAAAATTATTCTACCGACACAGACATTTATATGGTTAGTCTGGCATTATAAGTGATTTGCCTCAGATGCACTGTGGAGTGTGTCAGACTGTTTTTAATGCAGGCTAGCTGATATCGTAGAAATGTGCTAGCCTTGCACTAGCCTAGTGCCACATAACTCTTCAAACATAAGAACTGCATGAATTACCAAAAAAATATCTCCAGAAATTAGCAACACTCTGGATAACTAGGAAATTAGGCCCTATGTCAAAAATCCTGAAATATCCCTTTAAACCTAATTTTTGGCTGCCTATAATCAAAGCAAATCCCACTTCTAGCCATTTTTTTTAGTAAAGACTAAGGAGAGGCAAGCCCATTCAGTGTTATTCATCAATCTAATCACCTGTAAGGAATTACATTATTGTACATTTAATTCTGTTTATTAGGTGAAATGTTGCACGGTATGGCGTTCAGTTCATGTTAACACTACTCAATCCTCTTTTTACCCACCTCACAGCAAGCTAACTGCTCATGTAGCTGGGACTCATAACCCATAACACACGCGCTGCTTCTGTATACAGTAAAACATTCATGTCCTCCTCAGGCTGTTTAGTAAACGCGGGAGGAGAGCGTCAAGCCCGGAGTCTGATCCTGATGCCCAGAGCACCAGAAAGGGAAGAGGACCCAAGCATTACCACCTCTGTGTTGTGTAAACAGGCGAGCACACTCCACACACAACCATACAGGTGCCAGAGACAGGACTGCTTTCGATAACCTTTCACTTACAACTCTGGGGGGTCAATACACAAAGCCAAAAGTCTGAGATATGAAGCGTGAAGTATATAGTCTTGTCATGTAAAACAAATTGAGACATAATGCTCCTCTATACTTATGTCTCTTTTTTTCTTTTCCTCAAAGTTGAAAACCCACCAAATACCCCTCGAGCAAGTACTTGGCGACAGACTGATGCGTTGAAACATGAAAGATTTTTCTGTTAGACCCAATGCAAACAGCAAACGGTATAGAGCGTGCCGTCATCACCTTGTCAGCAGGATAGTCCACTGAAAATTTTCCATTTCGAAAGTATAAAAAAATCCACGTTTAATAAAGTCCCAGGTGTAAATCCTATCTAGTAGAGAGGAGGCTTGTGAGTGATCCGGCGTTCTTAAAGCAGGCTTATATACACGATTTGGGAAAAGTGAAGTTTAAAGACAAACAGTGCAGTGCAAGTAGTGTGTATATATGAATCACTACCTATTTCACCCTAAAATATTTTCCATGTCAACATGCAGTAAACATGGCGATATGCACAGGGCTCTGCAGAGAGGGAGGGAGCAGCTACCTTGGATGCACCGAACATCTGCTGATTCAAGATACTGGGAAGAGAACTTAGCTTTTTGCCGCAGTTTATTTGAGTTATTAATAGTACAGAAGTGGGGGGATCAGCCATTTAGTCGGTGTGTGTTATTTAAGAAATGTAACTCAAGTAGATATGAAAATTTATATTAGCCATCATCGTTCATGTAAATTGTGAAAACTTGACACCAGCACTTGATTTGTAAAAAATCAGAAGTTACTGGAACACTTTTGGTTTAATTGGCTTGATTGTACGAGGGCACAGGCCAAAACAGTTTCTGAAATTTCCCCATAAAACACTATTTTTCCACCACACATATTTGCCTGATCCATAGAAATACTTCTCACATTCTTTACCCCAAGAAAATGAGACAAAAGGGAATGTGTTCCTCCAAGCGGGAGATCAAATGAAGCACTGCTTGACACCTAATGTATATTTCAGTAATGATGCAATCCCAGAATAATACTGTATTGTACTGTTATTGTTCTTTGAATAGTGCTCGCACAAAAAAGATGTGAAGGCCAGATATATCAAACCTGGATAAAGGGGATATTTCAGCAATATAAAACACCGAACCGAAAATAGTACTTGTAATATGTTCATATTAAAGACTAACAAAAGTTTCTTCCCATCATAAATGATTTTAAACCTAACCTATACGGAATAATGTGGGAAGAGAGATGCCTTTGTTGCTGCATAGTGATGCTGCTTGTATACATGTAGTCCCTCAAATAAATGCAAATAAACCAAAAACTCACCTCTGTTACTGAAGGTTGGCATTGGAGGTTTTGCTTGTGCGGTTACAATAGAGGGAGCTAGCTTTACATTGTGTGAAGTGAAAATAGTGGTTATTTGGAGACTAAAGGTTGTGATTTCTCATTGTGCATTCGCCAACACGCCTCTCGCTTCTCATAAAGCTGCACGGTTACCTGGTGTTACTTTGATTTTTTACACAGCAGTGCACTCTGCAATAATGGAAACCAAAGAGGAAAATCTTAAAGCTGTTGTTCTTGGGAGAGTTTGCTCTGAGAAAGCAATGCCACCATTTCACACGCACACAAAGAGGAGCTGTTATTAAATGCATAAGAGAAAGAGCAGGGTGAAAGCTCAAACAAGAAACCCATTATTGCTCATCTTTGCTCTGTTGCACTTTAGTGGTAAATACTGCCGTGACTCAGGCATTGGTTGAATAATTATTGGGTGAAAAACGCTTTTGCATATTGACAACAAATCCATTTATTTCCTTTACTGACCTCTTGTGGACAGAGTACTTTTAGGCGCCAATGCATGTTTGAGCGTATCAAAGATTAAAAAAAAAGAACAAAAGATAATTATTGTCAATTCAAATATGAATCGAATTGAAATTTACTCAAACGTTTCGTGTGGGGCAAAGGTGAGGGGTGGAAGCACAGAGAGGGCAGGGAAGGGGGGCTGTTCAGCTTCATGATAGCCTTGTGTATAAACTGGTCTTCAGTCGACTGGACCTGGCTCGTGGATTGCGCAGTCTCCTCCCTGAATGCATTACTTTGAGGAGACTGTGGGATGGATCTGTAGTGTAACTGGTGATTCTGAAGGCTTTGCTGGTGAGACAGATGGAGGGGAGAGGTTCTCCGCTGATCTTCTCAGGTGGAGGCTCCTGCAGCAGGAAAGACCCTCAAGCTGGATTGCACTGGTACATTACAGTTCAACACTATGGTCTTTCACCATCTTCTGGGAAGAGCGTAGCAGACGAATATAATGAAGATTATTCTCCAATGATGTACATTAACCAGAACAATAGTAGGGATAGAAGGCTTGTGTGGCTTAGCTCCGTGTCTTCCCTGGATTCCCCCTTTTTTATTTCCTGTCGTGCCTCTTATGACGCCTCCTCTGTGCTGCAGGTGCGGAGCACTCTTGGTGCCTCTTCAGAGTTTCAGAAGAAGGAATCTGTGGATTTGTAGGTCTCAAATGCAGCTCAAAGACCTTTTAGTAGATCATCAGCTAGCTGTTTGTTTAAAGATTTCCAAAAGCATCTTGGAAAACAATGTGGAACACCGAAACTGCAAATGCAGTTTGTAGAAAAAGGTAAAAACGCTGCTGTGCCAAGGGAGATGGAAACAGCTATGCGCCACACTGTGATAAATGCACAACCATTTACTTTTTGACAGACAATAAGTAGCTATAACTAAACCACTTACCTGGGATGGCTGAGATTGGGCCGGAGATTGTGTGGACACTTCCCAGTCGCAGCTAGATCTTTTGGCCCATTCCTGCTGTTTTTCTTTTGTGAAAGATTTCAAATTCAGGCAGTGGTAAAAAAAAAAATCAGCACCAAAACCATTTATCCTACTGGTGTTGTCTGACAACTAATCAATATCCAATACAGCTAACAAACAAACCATCAATACCTGCCAAAAACATTACCTTATTTCTAGAGGCAACAATGCCGTAAATCGTAAGGCTGTGTCCGCTGCGTATTTCTGCATTATTTAGTGTTATTGTTATGTACACGCACCAACGGTCGAAGAGTGAGGCCATTCTGTGTGCTACGTGTGGCAGAACTGACAATAATAAGCAGCAGACTTTGAGTTATGGCCAAATTGCAAGTTTCTCTTTTTGTAACCATGGTAACAGAGGTCTTAGCTCAGAGCCTGACATTAATTCAAAGGTGGGGGACCTTTTTGTGCGTGCATGTGTGTGTGAAGCACTTGTAGGATCGCAAGTAAGACTGACCTGGCCAGTGCGAATGCTCCTCCTTTGTGAACCAAGTCAGGTGTCACTGCGTTCAACTGGACCAGACCAGATCTGTTTTCATTAAAGTCTCAAGCCAGGCCAGGCAGATTAAGGGAAATCCATGAGGGGCAATGTAGATGACAGATTACTGGGTGAACTAAAATAAACAGGAACATGCAACAAACAAATGTATCTTTTGGCAAGGACCTTTTTTCTCTACTCATTATTTATTCGCCTGCACCAAAGTTTTGATATATACATTTTTGATAGGAAAGAGAGAGTCAGCTTTAATACATTTCTTTGAGATTAATGTAATGCCTGAATTAAATGCCTTATGTTTTGTACTATGTAAGAGCAGTAAGGTCTAAGTAACAGCAGTTGACTAATCCAACAGGTGGTGGTTGAGAGGTTCAGTTGGTTCAGTGGATTATGGACTGCAGAGAGTCCATACAAGCCATGCATGACCCAGCTCTTTTAAAAACAGCTCGCCATTATGAGCTAAAGACATTTGAGACCTACACATTTCTTCTTCTGAAACACTGAAGAGGCACCAAGAGCCCCCCACACCTGCAGCACAGTGGAGACGTCATAAGAGAACATACAGGAAACAAAAAAGGGACAACCGAGGAGGTATCCGGGCAAGACTCTCAGCTAAGCCACACAAATCTTCTATCCTTTTGATCTGGCTAATGTTTTTTCATTGGAGAATAAGACAGATTATATTCACCTGCTACACTCTTCCCAGAAGATGGTGAAAGACTTTTGTGGAGCGGAGGGAGCTGCGCAGGAGGAAGAGGAAGGAACCGGATGCCATATTAAGTTAAAATTGTCTACTTTTCCTTTTAATTCAAATTTAATCCATCCATCCATCCATTTTCTTCCACTTGTCCCTTTCCGGGTCGGGGGGGCAGCTGTTGGAGCTGCCCAAATCACATTGCACCAGCCCATTATGGCTCCTCCTGCAGGTGGTGGGTCCACAGAAGGACGGCCTCATGATTTTAACCGAGCCTGTTGGTCTTTCATAAGGGGCTTCTGAACCTCTCTTTGTCTGACCCGTCACCTAGGACATGGTTGCCATGGGAGACCCTACCAGGGGCACGAAGCCCCCGACAACAGAGCTCCCAGGATCATTTGGGTGCTCAAACCCCTCCACCACGTTAAGGTGGCGGTTCCAGGAGGGGTCAAATTTAATAACAATGAAAAATAAAGCACTTACTTACTTACTTGATCTCAGCTTTGGCCTTTGCAAATTGAGAGCGAGTAAAGTTAGTTGATGTCCAAAGTACAGTTGGTTAATGTTAAACCTATACCTTACTTTCCTTATACATTTCTAACACCCCATTTCTTCTCAGGGATGCGTCTATAAGCACATCTCAACTTCTAGCGAGCAAAGTGGAGATTTACTGTCAGTGTAAAGCTAATTGCAACTCAGCCGCTAGTTCACAATCGATAAAAATGCTTCAGATGTTTATGCACATCAGTATAGATTGCCACTCATAGCTAATTGGTGCAGGTATAGAAGGAATATTGCTCACCCTAAAGTTGCTAATGACATACATCAAGGCAACACAGTTTAGAAAGGAAATCATCTATGGTCTAGTGTCTTTTTTCAGTTCCCTAGCATGCAAAAACAAAAGAAAATGAATTTGGTGATGTTTGTGTCAGCTCTCAGTCATTTAGGCGTCATTAAGTGATAAAAGGTTTACTATGCTGATGAAGTTTCCCGCAGAACCACATTTCACTGAACAAAAGAAAAGCACATTACAATATACAGCATCAATGTATGTCATCACGACAACTCTCCGGTTTGTTGAAATTGAAGTCAGGCCTGTAGTCCCATTACTGTCTTTGATAAAACGAAAGTTGTTGCCTCTAGCACTTTTTTTGGCACAAATTGCTTTTGCTGCAGCGTTAGTTACGTGAGGAGAGTTGAAGCAATCTTTAACAAACTACTGCCTCTTCATCGCATAGTGAAACTGCAGCACTGCGGATGTCCATAAACTCTGCTTTTCACCAGTGGGACACTTTTAACCTCGAAAACTAATAATCTCTTCTTTGGCTTCAATTTAGGATGAAGAGCAGTTTGTTATCAGGATGGGTAATAAATCTTACTGGACAGGCCATCGCAGCTTTAATCATGTGTGTGTGGATGTGCGTAGCAAGGCCATTATTTCACTCCATGACGTTACTCTGATGGATTACAGTCTCATTCCCTCAGAGTAAGCTGCTGCTATCTGCATTCTGTTTGTACTAGCGCTGCACAATTTTGGAAAACAACATGTAGTTGTAAATATTCTGACAAGTTTTGCAATAAGATTTAGATTCAGTTCACAGCACCGAAGAATGACTCCTCCCTTACTCCGTTACATTTACTCATGTGACTGTTCGTCTTATCGCAGTGTACATCTTTGTTAGATTCTGCTTTGTGACATTATTATGGCGTTATAATGTAAACCTGTGTAGAATATTTGGTCACTTTTTCCACCGAGGCAGCATAAGCTTCTATTGATTTTTTTAATATATTTTTTTTATTTGACCTTTATTTAACCTTTATTTAAACTGGATAGTCCCACTGAGATTAAGAAGCTCTTTTTCAGGGGAGTCCTGGCCCTAGAGAGGAACCTATTGTACATGTTGTACTGGTAGGGGAAACCCGGAGTACTCAGACAAATAAAAATACATTTAAAGTTTGAATTGAATTACTCTTAATTTATTTCAATTTATTTTTATGTTGAGATTTTTGTCCCTAATTTTCATTCAAGTGTAAATTTATACTTACTTGAATACTTATTTGGGTCAATACATTTTTCTACGACTTAGACAATTCATTTTGAAGTAACTCTTTCTTTAATCAGTAGTTCATCCACCACTGATTAATCTTGTGGACCTAATTCTCCCTATATTAGAATGGGTTTTGTCCTTTGAAAAGGTGAATGGGCATATACATCATTTTGAATACTGACACAGATTACCTCTTCATCATGGCAGCCGTTAATGAAGACGATATTTTAGACACCAACTACGCATTCTGTCCTCAAAGTTGACGTGTTATTGGCAGTAGAAAGGGCAGGTTTGACAAGGGCTGATGTCCAGACGACGGGATCAGAGCGTTCCCAAAGCGCTGCTGTTGCGGTGATAAGTCCTGGACCTCTGTGACATTTTGCTGCAGTGTAGAAAAAGTGAAATTTGGAGTTTATCTGTATGTTGTTCAATGTGTTAGCTTCAGTCAGAAATGAGCTGAAAATGTCTCTCCAAATCATTGCTGCTACTGCTCATCAAACTTAAATTAAAAGTATGTTCAACAATTTGTTTAAAAAAAAAAAGTGATCTAATGAAGGAATTGTGAAAAAGATGAGCTCCAACTGGAGAAGGGGCTTATGCCGTTTCTGATGTAATTTACTGTAGAATCAGTGTTGCATGAGGACACAGTGTTTTTATTTAGCAGGTAATTATTGTGCAACAAAATGCATCCTAATGGCTTAGGATGATTGATTTTACATTTGGCATTTGTAAAGCAGGTAGTTGTTACATGAAATAGGCAGAGAGGGCAATAATCCACACGCACAAACATATTTTCCAGGCTATGAGGTTTGAATTGGTGCCATTTGTAGTTAAACAAATGTGGGTACTTTGTATAAAAGTTTGAGAACTTGCTCAAAAATTCAGTGAGTTACAGGTGCTGAAGCAAAAAGTGTTACAACCATACCCGGTCTCCCCTGTAAAAACATAAAAATTGGTCCGCCTGTGTAAACCAGGACTATGCAGTGATTTCATTATATTGCAATAAAATGGGCAACTTTCCATAAATTACAAGCCAAATGCTTTTGACCCAGTACTGACTGAGAAAGCAGAGGAGCACTGATGAAGTAGCTGTACAGTACTCTAGCCCTATTTTATACACCCTCTTACCTTGTGTTAAGTTTTTTAAGTGCACACATCTTTGCCTTGTTGATTTTCACACAGAAGGGAAAAAAAACTCTACCGTGTCATACAGAAACTTATAATATCTGTGATGTTCTGAGTCGCACCCAGCCGCCGTCGTTGGAGCCCGATACGTCAGCACAGACATTTTGCCCTCATGATGGAGCATTGTTTTGACACAGAGAGAGGGAAGCGTGACCGGACAGTGCAAGATCTAGGGGCAGACGGAGACTATCGGGAGACGATCTGTACAAATGGATTAAGATTAAGGGCGGCTCAACGTCTGCTTCAGCCTTGGCTCCTGCTCAAGTTCCACCCCCCCCCCCCAAAAAAAAAAAAAAAAGAGAAAACAGCATGAACGGTAGACATTATATTTCAAAACACTTAAGATACACAATCAATCACAATGTTTTCGGAGATCTTCGACACACAAAATTCATCTTGCCTCACTGCAGCCACTAAACACATTTTTTACACTGAGTCCCTGAAAGTTTGTCATGTGCACCTTGTCTTCTGCTGTGATATTTTTTAACGCTTATCAGTGTAGTGTTCTTTTGGCGAAGTTTGTGCCTGGATGACAAATTTCATTTAGTTTGACAAAAAAAGTAAATTGTCAGCAATTTGGTCCAGCTCACAGTTAATATGTGACCTTAAACACCAGCAAAAAGCAAAACATGCCCCATCTAGTGGTCAACTACAGAACTGCCCAATCACTAATTACTGTCAATGCAGCCTGAATTAGCAGAGACAGTTTTATATATGTATAAACCTAATTACAAAAATCCATTTGTGTTACCATTTAATGAAAAATGATGAAAAATACCCTCAGTGCTAATTTAGATAAAATACAGAGGAAAGCACTTTCAATTGTTTTTTCGATTAATCTGCAGCGCTGTGGAGGTCAAAGTGACAATCAATGGGGACAGAATTACTGGTCATTTTCACGTCTGACTGACTTGGATGGAAAATCAATCCTTTGTAGAGGTCTAAATGAGTTCAATAGCACACTGTTTTAAGATCACCGACGTCAGACAAGGCATAAGCTGAAGCTATTGGCAATATAGACAACTCGACTTAACTCATCTTTTATTGTTCCAATGGGAAATTCGGTTTGGGCGGCGCAGTGACAATACAATATAGGGACAATGCAATACTGTAAAATCAAGTTTTCAATCTACATGGGCTTGAAGACATGGAAAGGAACTGGATAACGCTGAACAATATATACACAGGATTTCTGCTGGCATTAAAAAGCATTAAAAGTCATTAAATTAATTGAAGCAAGGCCTTAAAACAAACGGCATTAAATTGATTTCAAACTGTCAGTACTAGATGAATACACATATTACCATGACGTTCGCGAGAGCTTTGCGGGGGTTCTTTGAAATCTATATTGGAACATTATGGTTAAAGTAAATATATATAAAAACATGTACAGTAAAGATAATTAGCTTGAGACTATTTTTGCTGCCTTTTTGTAGTATTTGTCATTCGCTTTCTAACTCATCAGCAATACCCTTGAGGCAGGAGGTGCTCGGAGTAGAAATGAAAAGCCCAGGGGGTACAAAAGACAACATAAAGGTTGGGAGCCACAGCATTAAGTAAGAGCATCCTTTGAAGCTTAATATTAGACCTTTTCTACTTGTGACTACCTTTTTGAACCACCTTCTCTCTTGGGCCACACGATGTAAACAGACTGTAGCCTGCTGATTTGCCAGAGGAATCACAAGACATCCCTCTGATGCCTTATAATGTTTTACTGTGGTTACTGCAGTTGATTTCCACCGACTGGCGACTCATTCATATTCACTGTTAGATTACTTTTCTGTTGTTAGCAGCTTGTTTCCTCTTGTTTGTTTGTCTCTTTGCTTGGAACTGCAAAATCATTTCATAAAGCTGTACCACAGAGTAAAAACAGCAGTTCTGCTTTTAGTGTTGCATAAGTAGGAGTGATTAAAGTGTTCCTGTTCTGTAGCAGGTAACAGCGGTCAGCAATATCCAAGTAACATCCACATTAACTTACACTACTGAGTTTCATGATCAAATCTACATTGAGCAAATACATCAATTTGCCGTCTCTGTGGGGAAGTGCCTCTTTCAAAATTTCCAATTCAATATGGTTTTAAGTTTGTCAAACGGTGATGAGGAGTCTTTTGGCACAGCAGATAATTGTTTCATTAGCTTCAGTGAGGAGGTAATTTCATTATCAGACAAGTATACTCATCACTGTATAACCTTGCCCCACAGTGCTCTCATTGTTACCTTTGCAGAGCTATTTCCATTTAAATAGGCTACATCTGCAACATAGGTGGGCTGTTTATGGCTCTGTAGCACTTTTTACATAAGAGGGTGAACTGTAGGTAGGCTAGGAAACAAAGGCTGCGGGAAAGAGGATGCCATAGGGGAGAGGCAAGAAAATTATTCAAGTTACTGAGACAACAACGGCGTGAAAAGAATGGATTTTATGCTTAAATAATGCAAATGGCGTGAGTCCAGCTGGGAGTTTGGTTAAGGATGATTTTTTTTCCCCTCCTTGCAGTCATTAAATCGCACTATGTCAACTGAAGAAGGTCCACTGGGGATTGCACTGTGGACATGTTACAGCTGCGCTGTGGAAAGTATGCAACTATGCTGGTTTTACACTTTTCAGATCTCGGGATAATCTTCAGTGTTTCTCCAGTGGACTGGAGATAGAATTAATTTGGGGACCAGTTTTCCCCTGCTGAACTTCCACATGTATTTTTCAGATTGTGCGTTGTGAGAGGTGTCATACAGAAAATGGCACTTTTGTAATCTAATCTGGCACCTGCACAGGTCACACCTGCAGCCTCAGCCTGAATAAATAGAAAATCTGCCATAGACAAAACCTCATGCTGGGGAATGCAACATTCATGAGGATGAGCTAGATTCAAAATACAAAACAGTAACTCGATCACAACAGAATTCAATGAATAAGAATGTGTATCTTCATGTTGGCTGAGTTTAGCCTATTCCCGGTTCCACCTAACACCAAATCCTACACCAGGGTCTTCAAACTGAGCTACATACGTAAAACAAAAATGGCAAAGAGCTACTTACACTTCCATCATGTGCTATAATGCGACTTGTGTGGAGCTCAGAGAATATTTCAATACAACTAAAGAAAATAACTTGAGCTTACGGTTTATTCTTTACAGGGGTAGGCAATGTCAGGCCCTGGGGCCAAATTCAGCCCTCCAGCACAGAACCTCTGGCCCCCAAGAGGATTTTGAGAAAAAATATTATGCAAAAAAAGAGATGAAATACCTGCTAAAAGTTCTCTAAAAATGCAGGATATTTATTTCCTTTTTTTTTTTTTTCAGACCGATATTGGTCATGTAAAACACTGGCATTTGCAGAATATCAGAATATGGTTCTTTACTTTGGGCAACTATGGCGAGGTCTGGCATTTGGTGTTTTGGCAATGATGATGACATTATTGTTTGCAGTCAGTATTCAGTATATTCAGAGCAAATTTTAACGTTGACTCATCAAGCAAATGTAGAAATGTGGAAAGCCTTTGGTGAGCTACGGTTCTTGGAAAGGCCTGGAGAGCAACTAGCTCCTGACCTACTGGTTGGAGATCCCAGCTTTGGGTTTTTAACAATGGTGCAGTTGTATGCAGGGAGTACAGAATGAAGTGCTGACACAAGAAGAAACAGGATTACCCAAGGATTACTCAAAACTGTGGGAATGCTGTGAAATACTATTCCAGGTCTGTCTTTGGTGAGGGAATAACATTATAACAATGTTCAAAGGTAAAAATAAACACGATACATTTTGATTGATTTGTCCACTTTAAGTTCTGTGTTCAGAATGACAGGACTAATGAGGTTTTTTTGTTTTTTACCATATTGTTATTTTTCCTCACATTTTCAAACTCCAGGTCAAATTGAAGCCTGTTGGATTGAAACCTGTAATAGGATGAATGTGTGTTATCAGGGGGAGATGCGGCTGAAGAAGGTCTACTGTATATGGGGTGTGCTGAATTATATGCGGCTTCTTTATGTCAGCAAAAGTGAGCAATAAATAAGATCTGACAGACTCAGGCAAGTATTGAAACATGTAAGTGCACTGAAAAAAGTGAAACACTGCTGTTGTTGATTCAATATGTTCTTTGCTATTGGCTTAAATAAAGAAAATCAAATTGGTTAGTCCAATTGAAACCATATAGATTGAACATTGTGTTTTGATACATTTTTGTATGTACATCTAATGGTCTATTGCAAATTGACAGTTATTTATAAAAGTTAATTGATCTAATGAACAATCGTTCGTCGAGCCATCGAACACAGGGGGCAGCACTGACAACCGCAGCACTTGACTCTACCAATTAACGCTGAAGAAGATGACACACCACGTGTTCCAGATTTCAAATGTGGCCAAGACCTTTTCACTCAAGATCTAGCCAGACCCACTGTTGGAACTTTACAGCGAGAAAAGGTAAGTTAAAAGCATATTTAGACTTGTAAACTTAATACATGTGTCCTGTATGTATGCACAGAGGCGTCAACTAGAATTCTCCTGAAGTTGAATTTTAATTGAACATGTTTTGGCACTGAAACTGAATAAATTGATTGTGCATCAAATCTCTAAAATATTGTAGGCTATGAGTATTAGGTTGAAGGTTTTATTTTTGACCAATTGCACCCTTATGATTTAGATATTACACTAACTTAGGAGGGTTAAGCGCAGCCGCCATTTTGTGTCGTGACATCGCCTGGACTTTGAAATGCAACTCGCATAAAATAAATACTATCTACCTTTACTGTGCTTTAAGCTGACATGAATATTATTCCTTAACGTGTTTTGCAAGCGCTTAAACCAGTGATGTGACGTTCACGAACGGATCGAGTCTTTGTTCGTCTCTTCACTGAGAACGACGGGAGCCGAGCGGAGCCAAGTCCCTATAGAGAACATGAACTCTTTTTCTTTATTATTCCTCTTCGCGCTTAAGTTGTGCATGCTTATTTTGCGAAACAAGCGTGACTGCTGGAGTGGGGCGGAGAGAGGAGTGGCACAGGGACAGACCGGGACGTGAGCGCGGCCTGCGGGGAAAGGGTTTAAGCGCGCGGCTCTGGGGAAACAGCGAGTGAGCGCGGCCGAACGTTCCCAGCGCCAGCTCTCCCGGGCCATGGGAGAGGAAAGGTGCGCGGGGTCGGTGATTGAGGAGGCGGCTACAGGCGCCCCGACACGAAACATCTTCCACCTGTTCGCTCAGCTCCACTCCGCTCTTGGTCGCCTCCGAACGGCAGCGACATCCCCGCGCCCACTGCCTCCTCCGCCCCGGTCACCTCCGCCGCTGCTGCTGCCCCACAGGGAGCGCAAAGTGAGCAGCATGAATGAAATAAACAACTGTTTGGGGCAGACGAGCCCCTAAACGAGGAGATCGCGTTGAAACACTATTATATGACCTGTAATTACGATTAAAGGACAGAAAATGTTTGACCCAACTTCCAAAAGTGACTGTCATAAAAAAGTCATAAAAAGTCATTTTTAAAATAATTTGTTCAAAAAGCTGAACCAAGCAAATGTAAATAATGTTCAGCTGTTCTTTATTGTGTACTTTTTGTAATTTTAGCATGAATATGCGTTGCACTTTTTTTCTTAACTTATTTGTTAAATTCACAAGACTATATGCATTTTAGTCTGTTAAATTTGCTGAAAAAATGACAGACCATTTACAGTTAAATAATGTATTTTTCTGTCTCATCTGCACAGGAGCCGTCCCCCACACCAGCACTATAGGACAAGGACTCCTGTTTGCTGGTCATCTCCATTTGAGGAGGTAGGTCTATGCATTATTTGAAAGGCATAATGTTATGCAACCTTATTGTACCAGCACATTTTCAAGAATATATATATATATTTAAATTACTACAATGTCTGTACATACTTGTTTACAGTTAAATAATTATCTTACAGGCTTCCATGAGCGGTACACTGGATGCAGGTACACACCATGTGTACTGAAGTTAGTGATGCTGTTCCAGTGGACGCGCTCATTAAAGAACATCAGGTATGACTGGGCTTGAAAATAACCATGTCTTTGTAGTGCTTGTGCTCTTAGCTGTAAAATCTCTTATTATATTAGGTATGGTATTAACAACCGCCAATTTTACATAATTTACAAAACTTAACTGTTCAGATTTGAGCAACATCAATGCTATTAATCATTTCTCTATTTGATATGTTCTTTATTGGTTCTTTGGGTTCCTGATCAATGGCCTACATAACATATGTGCATCTTGTAGTTTTACATTTGATCAGAGCCAATAAATGGATCTTTTTTGACAAGTGTGCGAGCTGACAATGGGCTCTAATCACACAAGTGACGCGTGACTTCAGACTGGACTCTCTGGGAGGCACTGCTCTTCCTCTCCCATTATTTCCCTATGGAAGATTAAAAGTGTCTCATCCAAATAAATGAATAGTTCTAGACTACATGGCAGGCTGTAAGTTACTGACAGTCAGTGTTATAAACATCATACTGGATGTAAAGGCTTCACTGAAGGACATGTCAGTGTTCCATCGTGGTATGTTTTTGTCCTCAAGCTAAGGGCTAACTTTTTTCTTCGGTCAAGTATTTACATCCAACATAATGTTTTTAACATGTACCTTCAACTGTTCATGGGTAATTCACTGTCCATGGAATCTAGAGCTTTTCATTAATTTGGACGAGACACTCCTAATCCCCGACAAGGAAATAACGGGAGAGGAAGAGCAGCGACTCTCGGAGAATCTAGTCAGAAGTCCCTCATATAGAGCCAATCATGTACTATAATGCATTTGAAATAAATCTGCAAATAAGCCTTTGGATGTTATGTACTTAACATCGGCCACTGAGTTGGCAATGTTTTCTTGAACTGTCCCTGTCAAAGAAACATATAAATGAATAAGGGTATTGAACAAATATTATAAAATGAACTGAAAGCTGAAGATATTAGAGTTGCAGGAGAAATATGGTTTTATTTTACCCAAAAACTAAAATTAGTTCTCTTGTAGTGCTGTGCAATACCTGAAATTTTGCAAAAGATCAATATCATGTAAATACTGGAGCCAGTCCTTTTGTCTAAAATTGGTGTATATATATGCTTCTTTATATTTTAATTAAGAAATACCATAGGAATGTATCATTTTCTAACTTTACAAAATGGGGGAAATCAGGCTTTTTCATAGAAGGAGAAGATGAACGACATTTCAAATATTGTAAGATTCTGGTTTGTGCTTAACATGAAGTGCACATTTATTACTGATTTGGGTATTTTGAGAGCGGACATACTTACTTACATACTTTCTCAGAGCTCCCCTTTAATACATGTATTTTCAGTTTTATCTACAGCTGCAGTAATGTTATTTACAAAACCCTCATACTGTAATTACAAAGTTAAAATACCAGTGGCTCATTCAGACTCTGTTTGACCTGGTTAAGGCTTAGTTTAGCCGGGTTTAGACCCGACCATGAAAATCATTGCATTATTTGTAGATTCTAATATGTGTTATTCCACTCATGTTTTGCAGATTCAGCAAGATTTCCGTGTGGAGGAAGAGCCGATGGCAGTCGTCGTAACACCCATCGTGAAGATTGTGACAGATCTGCATTCAATGGTTCAAGACTTTGCAATTCGGACTCATAACGCCTCAACATGAAGTACCCAAAGAAATGTGAACGCACAGTTGAATTCATCCTGAAGGTACTCATGGGACTGGATAACAAGAAATGAACACAGATCACAGGGAGACTGATGCAGTGATTAGTATGCTGTACCTTGGCTGCACAGTTGTTGTTTTTTTGGAAAATTCTTGTTCATCCAGTTTTGCTGTGAAAGTGTTTGAAAATGCATAACAATGTGGCTAAATACATTATACTACAGTTTTAACACTTTTTCTCAAAATGTTTAACCAGCTTTTGAACCTTGAGCCAAGAATTGAAAAATTAGAAAGTATGAAATGTTTGTGTACCTACATTACTCATATTACAAAATATTGCAATTTGCATTTGTACATACAATGTCTTTGGCAATAAAAAAGTAAATTAATCCAAATGTGTTTTAATGAAATTAATCAATTTAAATGAAATCAATAAATGGCATTGATTAAGCCATTAAAAGTACATTGGTTCAATGAAAAAAATTAAATTGGCTCATATCTGCTAATGAAGAGTTTTAAATTGACTCAATTAACCTTTGAACATTCAAGTCACGAACATTTTTTTGTTGAACCAATTTAAAATGTTCACAGTTACAGATGAAACATTTATAGTTGGACTAATGAATATATATCATTATGAACAACTAGTAAAATGCGGATGTAAATGATTTCTAAACAATTTGCAGATTAAGCCAATGTTTTATTTTTCTCAGTGTGTCTCCACTGTCTGACCAATCAGTCAAGGCCTTAAAGATGAAATAATAAAACCCTCCTCCGCTGCCCTAAAACCAAGTGAGATCTGCTGGGTGACACTTAAATGGCAGATTCACTGCAAAGTAAAGCAAAATCCTTCTCTGAAAAGTGCCTCGTGGTTGTGGCTGCTGCAGCCCAAAAAGTTCAACATTAACATATCAAGAAACAGACAGATCCCATAGAATTTTAGCATGTATTTATTATATTTGTGATATGTTTTACAAAATGTTGTTTGTTCATCATTATCACCACAATTTATAGAAGTAGATATGTGAGATGAGTAATTTCTTGTTTTAGTTGCATAATAATTTGTCACACCATTTATAATTGTACAATTACATCATTATAATTGATATTTTATGTTTTGTTAGTTAGTTAGTTAGTTAGTTAGTTAGTTAGTTAGTTAGTTTCTTAAGAAATCTATCTTGCATGAATATTCAATTATGAAGTTTACTAATATTGTGGATTGACCACGTTTCTGCACTATTAATGCTAAAAATAGTTCCTAGGATTCAGAACTTTAAAAGCAAAGACTGGCAAGGCAAGGCAAGTTTATTTGTAGAGCACAATTCATACACAAGGCAATTCAAAGTGCTTCACAGTTGCATAAATATAAGAAAACAAATAGAATCAATAAAAACATCAACATAGAATTAATTAATTACAGTAAGAGGCAAGAGTGTAGATAAAATACGTCAAGTTACATGCATTTTTAGGTCTTGTTTAGATTCGCTCTGTCTTTAGCACTATTTTTAAGTCTTGTTTTGACTCGCTCTGTCTTGAGCACTATTTCGCTCTGTCTTGAGCACTATTTTTAAGTCTTGTTTGGACTCGCTCTGTCTTGAGCTCTATTTCACTCTGTCTTGACACTTTTTTAAGTCTTGTTTGGACTTGCTCTGTCTTGAACACTATTTTGCTCTGTCTTGAGCACTATTTTTAAGTCTTGTTTGGACTCGCTCTGTCTTGAGCACTATTTCACTCTGTCTTGACACTATTTTTAAGTCTTATTTGGACTTGCTCTGTCTTGAGCACTATTTCTGCTTCATGTATAATGTCCTCCATAATGTAAGTGTAATATATCTTTATTATCCACAGCATGTTGCTATAATAAATACCTTATGTAAATTAAGAAATCCATAAAATGGGATTTTATTATCTGTTTATTTTTGTATTATTATTGAATAAGCCACATTATACAATAAGCTGCTTCACAATATAAATTGAATAAAATATTCTTGTATATTGGATTTTGCAGCTTTAGAAAGCCTTGTGCATACATAACTGTCATAGAAAATTATATTACTGCAGTTAATTCTAGAAAAGATGCTGTGTTAATAAAGAATAAGCCCTCAATGCATGGTGTTTTATTTCCATATTGTTTGTCAAGTAAAAGTTCCATTGTAGCCTGATGAAAGCCTATTCTCACTGAGAAAAATGAGTTCCCCCATCATTTAGACTACACCCGGGTGAAAGAAAATATGAGATTATACAGCCACATTCTCAGTGAATCATCCTGGAAAAAGACGTGTCTAAACTGACTCAGTGCACTGTCAGGAGGATGACTCCAGTGGCTCAAAACTCTCCAAGAATCAGTGCTCAAGAATTGCTCGTCAGTCTGTTCTCGAAATCAGAAAGTTATAAGTACGGGCAGTCGTCGCCACCATTTATTTGGAGGTCATCGCTTGTTTTCTCTGGAGTAAAAATAAAAAAGTGTCTCAGTTTGACAAAGAAATGATCAGTTCCATCTGTAAGGATATACAGAAAGATCAAGACTGATTTCTGCATTGAGATTCATATTTGTGTTTCCTCATCGGCAGTTTGGTGGGGATTATTCAGAGCTGTTAGCGTATCTTGGCCAAGGGAGACAATCAATCAATCAATCAATCAATCAATCAATCAATCAATCAATCAATCAATCAATCAATCAATCAATCAATCAATCAATCAATCAATCAAATTACATTACAACAGCACAAAACGCTCCTCAAAGTGAAAACACGAGCCACAAACACCAATGAAACAATCAATTCAAATGTAGATAAAAACTGTAGTCGAGTCAGTTCCTGTTGAAAGCTTGCCTGAAAAATGTGCTGTCAACTGATTTAAAATACTCAAAACTCAGTGATCCATCATAGGTGGGAGCGTTCCACAGCTTGGGGCCCAGGAAGGCAAATAAACGGTCTCCAAACGTTTTATAATTGGACTTGGGAGCAGCCAGCGTAGTGTGTTCAGAGGAGTGCAGACAGGTTGGTAGACTGTTACTAATTTTCGGAGGTGTGCCGGGGCCAGACCCTTGAAGTCCTAAAACAAGAACAGTAGTACCTTCCACCCTGAACTGAGAGAGCAGGCGTGCTGCTGTGTTTTTTATGAGTTGGAGCCAATTGAGTACAGAGAGGTTAAGTCCAGCATTAGGAGCATTACAGTCTTTCCTCGAGCTGATGAAAGCATGACTAGTTTTATTGAGATCAGCTTGGAACAGGAATGGTTTGAACTGACTGAGGAGCCTGAGCTGGTATAACTGACCCTATCAGCCTATCAAAGTTCAAGCTCTCATTTATCAAACTTGCGTACGGCGAAATCAGAGCGTGTGTGAGGTGTACGAAAAATCACCCCCGTTTTGGCATTTATCAGTCTGGACGTGTGCTCAAATCCTAAGTCTACAGAAAAAGAGGGTTTGTGTGATCATGAAACCCTGTTTTATGGACAATTCTCAGAGCTTTTTCTGGAGTACAATAAGAGTGTTTACATGTATTTCCCCGGACTTCAATACCATAACTTATATGAGGCAAAACAAGAGTACAAGTATATAGGGATTTACTATCTAATATCTGTTTTACTTTGCCTATTAGTGCAATGCCCTTAGCTAATTTTAATTTAATATTAGTTATGTGGGATCTCCAACTGAGTTTTTGATCCAGGACTACTCCCAAAAAGCTGTATTTGTTTACTCATTCAATCACTTCATTATTCATAGTAATTTGTATGTGCACATCGATTTTCTTATTTCCAAATACCATTAGTTTAGTTTTCTTTAAGTTCAGAGATCATTTATTTGTGTCGAACCATTGTTTAATCCCGTGAAGTTCTATGTTCACATCAGCTGCTGTAGATTCTTTCCTGAAAACAGCAGTGTGGTGTCATCTGCAAATAGTACCCATTTTTGTTATGGATTTTATCGTCTTCTTGCAGTAATTGGCTCTACCTCAAAGCCACCTTTTTGATCATTATACATTTCGCAAAACTGCACAATTATTTACAGTACATTTCAGCCGTGATGCTCCCAGCCCAGACACTTTGCATTTGACCTAATGAACTCTCATATTCCCACTGGGCTTTGCTACAGTCACTGAATCAACTGGTGCATAGTAATTGGAGAGCTTTGGTCCCTATGGCGGACAGACACCGCGAGTGTGTTTATGAGTGTGTGGGTGGGAGTCTCTATCTGCCCTTATGAATCTGCCCCTGTTATCCTCTGTCTATAAGACCAACACACAAAAAACAGTCGATAAGACGTACAACACAGCACCTTGACTAATGCAGGTCGATTTGAATACTTGTGTCATCACCCTGTATTTCCAGGCTCTAACAATACAAATCTTCTCATCGTTAATCTTTCAGCGCCCGTGCGGTTTGCCAAGAGCAGTTGTTTGCATTTGGTGAGTAGTTTTTAAAGGCGTTGTTTGAAATTGATTAGTGACCCGAGAGTGAAGGATCCATAGAAAGAAATGTCACTATGGTGATATTATAGATTTGCCTCCTTCAAAAAAGAACCTAGTTAGTGTTGATGTTTATTATAGTGTGGTCATTAATGTTTTACGCCCTTTAGTGTCTCCAGAGACCCAGTTCATAAGACACCTTTTCACACAAACCTCAACGAATGCTGTGGAGCACTGTATAATCATGCTGACATAGACAGTAGATAATGTGTTAAAGATTGTGTATCGTGCACAACCTTTTCTTTGCCGATGGTGCTGCAGTGATCCTAGTCATGGCAATTGACATTCTTATAGATATTCACTAGCAAGGACCACGCCGCTACAAAGTGCAATTAAGATTTTATTCACATGGTGTGGAGTGAAACTGGGCGAGACTGGGTGGGGGCTCCGTCTCGGATGAACCCAGCTCTTCGGGACCCCCCCTTCTAAGCAGGAGAATCATTGCTGAAATGGAACAGACATGAAGGGAGGGAGGGGTCGACAGTTTCAAACAAACGAGGCTTGGCTTGGTGTATAATGGCTCGTGAGTAATTTGAGGCGTGGTTAGGTGAAAGCAAGAGTGGTTGGTGTGTAAAGTGTGATAGGTTGAGGCGTAGTCCTGCTCCCGAACCTAGTCAACAACAAATATTGACTCCATGTAATATACATATCATTTACACACATGATATAAATATAAACAAAGATATAAATGTCTGTGTCGATAGAATCATTTTAACCATTTTGCATTTAAAATAACTTCTATTTGAGCAGCATCAGCTTTGTGGTTGTAAGCTACGCAGCGGCGGAGTGATCTGCTAGAAAATAGGCTAGAAAATAGTCCCTCAAAATGAGATAATTCATGTGATGCAAGTTATATTCCAAAAATGATTCTATCGACACAGACATTGCACTAGCCTAGCTCCACCACGTAACTCTTCAAATATAAGAACTGCATGAATTACAAAAAAACATAATATATATATAATATACATAATATATATATAATATAATATATCTCCAGCAACACTCTGGACAACTCGGCCCTATGACAAAAATCCTGAAATATCCCTTTAAGTGTCCAGTGCTGAATGGCTAAATACAAACTGAATTGACACCACAAAGGAACATTGTTGCGGCCTATTGAGTGTTTTCTATGATCAAATACAGTTGAACTGTGAGACACTTTGTGGTAAATTGAGTTGTTTTTATAGATTTCTGTAACAGATGCACAAGTTCAGTGTACTAGTAAAGCCTCATCAACTGGGAATATTTTGCTAATAAAGCCATGTAGGACAGAACACAATATGCAAACATGTAAATTAAGTGTAAAAAGAATGTGTTTTCCGCAGAAGAAAAACATGAGAAATAATAACTATTTCAGGTATTATCGTGACACTGCTGCTTTGTCCGCCTTCATTCTTCTCCCTTAGATCTACTCTCTGGTGAATAATCTCATAGAAGGTATATCTTGTGGTGATGTAAGGGGATTGTTGCATCTTAGGCCATTCCTGACAAACCAAAGAGCATGTTTATTTATAGAGATTGATTTGTTTGCTCGGCAGCATATGCCACAGCCTGAATCTGGTAACTGGAACATTGCAGATATGGAACAACATAATGTGATCAGACCACGATGTGCCGCACACCGCAGGGCGAAGGTGTCGCTTCCCGGACACGCCCCCTTTCCCCCCGAGAGCCTAAATGAGATGCCAGGTTCAGACGCTAACTGCCCCTGACATGCCACTCATCTGAATTTCAATGAGAGCAGCTTTGCAAAGGGACAGCAGCGCTCCAGGGAGTGAGAGGGTTAAGGCAGCAAGGGCAAACCTCGGGTCACTGCACAGGTTTATGGTTGATGAAGGTGAGTAGAGCTGTGGCAGGAAATGAAATATATGAATTCACGTATGGGTCCTGTGACGCGGTTTCTACACGGGGGGTAGATGTTGTGCAAATGGACAAATTATATGTAAAAGTAAATGTCATGTAAATGCCATCGTGGTACAGTAGATAATGCTACTTGCATACAAAGGACTACGAATCAGTTTTTAATCAAAAGAGCAATTTCTCCAATTCTGGCAATTGACCCTGAAGTTTATTGATTATTCCAAGGAAGTGACTCCACATTTGTCAAATTACAAGCTTAATTCCACGATTTTCATCATGGCAGAACAGTTGATTGGCAGAAATAGGAGCTCCACAGACAAAAGAAAGGGCGAAATAGAATCACTTAAACCAGTGGTTCCCAACCTTTGTTGTTTTGCGTACCCCTTGGGCTTTTCAGTGGTTGTCCGTGTACCCCCTACCTCAAGGGTGTTGCAGTTTATTTAGAAAGTAATTACTTAAAAGTGGTATTTATAAGAAAAAGGACAATGATGTGGTAAAAAATAAACCTAAAATTCTCCCAAAGCAGCACATTTTACTGCAAAATATAGCTTTTCCTATGAAAATTATGTTCAATTTTCCACATTTTGAAATCTGAAATAGTTCCAAGTACCCCCTGCTAGGTCCTGGAGTACCCCCAAGGGTCCCCGTACCCCTGGTAGGGAAACACGGACTTAAACACCTGGCCTTTGGAAAGATGTTTACGTTGTTTTGCACCATTGCACCATTCACCTCTGAAATCAGTGTTGTATTTACTATAGGACACTGGTGAAACTATTATTATACATGCATGGGTGCCTTGAGTTAAATGGAAATGACTGCAGAGATTAGTCATGTAGTGAGAGGCAGTAATCGTTCTAAACATGCTACCGTGCAGTAATGTTTTCTTTTCCAAGTCTCTTTCTGTAGTCTGCACCCCTGACCTGGCCTTGCCCCTTAGGTCACAGGGGGTTTTCGCTAGTAAGTATCTAAACCTGCAGATTGATCTCCCCAGAGATCCTGTGGTGTGGTCGATGGATTCACACATGAGCGGCTCGATAAAAACAGATTGGAGCCGAGAAGCAGAGGACAACAAAGTGCACTTGGTGGTTGAAAGGGGTGAGAAGAGGTCTACAGGGACTGAGGGAGGCGAGATGGAGGGAAAGTGACACGTGTGGAGCCGAGTGCTGATAAGCTCAGGCCCTATCTTTTCACTGGTCCAGTCAGCAACACTGACACTGACAACACAGAAATGCAGAGGTGAAATAAGATAATTCTCCATGTGTTTCTTAGACTTTTACTTGGATTAGGTTGTTATTAAGAAGGTTATGTGACCTAAGAAATTTCTAACTGAAATTTCATTTTGTCCAATCCAACTTCATTTGTATAGCGCATTTTATAAACCACAGTTTTGCTGCGCATGGAAAGGAAAAATAAGCCAGAAGTAAAGTGAAGAAAAATGAAAAAGTGTAAAATAGAACCAAAGTAAAGCTGCTTATGTGGATTTGCCAGATAGTGGGGAAAGTATGCACCAAAATTAACAAGTATCTGGAGGCCATTGAGATCAAGACCAACATCTCTGAACTAGGACAGTGGAGCGTACACCTTTTCACATGCCTGGGATGGCGTCCTGGAGGTGCTTTCACTACTGTCTGGCAAATCCACGTACGTTCTCTCGAAGGTTATAGGATGTAGCCAAAACTAGATGAGCAGGTTAAAAATTCATTGGGCCATATCTTATAAAACTTGCCATCCCCGTTTAGACCTTTACAAACATGTACACATGTGATTCTTGACTTCAGCATAATTACAGTTCATAAGACATTATTGCAATAATATGTAGCATAAATCTAATCATCTCAGCATTAGATTATACAGTCTTGTAGCCTGTTAGTATGTGCTAAACCATTTGCTTGCATATTTTATGCTGCCAAATGAAAAACTACAGTTGTTATCATATGGGTATGAAACCAATTTTTCATTAGAATACATTGCAGCGTTGGGAAAACAAATTGAAATCTCACATCACATCACAGCTATTATAAATGCAATTATGCTAAACAAACTAAATGAGGCAAGGACTTTGTAAATAGAGCTGTTTGGTAATGTCTTTTAAATTCACTGTACTATTGTGTATTTGCGGCACGTTATATTCTCACCTCTATTAACCCCTGTGGCAAAAAGCACATTAATATTGCTCATATATGTAATCCAATAAGCCAGATTTGCTTGTTTGCTAACTCTCATGATAATAGCATAACCTCATGACATGTGTGATTGATTGACTGCCTGGATGTTGCTGACATTAATTGGCAGCAAAGCACCCCCCGATGTGCAGGAAATCGCACCAAAACTGAGGGGAATAGTGGAAGCCTCCCATTTCAAACAGGTGTGAGGAGAAAATATTGAATTTCCAATATGATGGTTATAGCCTCCTGGTGGGTCTCAAAATACGGTGTCCATAGAGACCATCTTTCAGTCTGTCAGATCTAATGACACAAGTGTGGACTGAAGCCAGAGAGGCGCCGCATGCCAACCAATTATTTTCACAAGGAATATTTAAATGGGTTTTAAAGTGGTGTTTTTTTTATATATATATATAAACACCAAAAATGAATGTTTCCCCGAGGAAAAGCATAGTTCAAAATATACGATTGATTTCCAAAGCAAGGCCAGCAACAGTTCGTAAAGGCAGCATTAATCTGAAGGCAAATGGTTTGGCTTTAGTGGATAGCTACAGATGTCGACGTGTTCTAGCTCAGTCAGACTACATGCTTTTCCTATTCTATACAAAGATGTTGATTGATGTTGTTTCCAGAAGTTCATATGGATATGATTGACAGGCGACATGGGGGCTTACGCGAGTAGAAGAAATATGACAAATCACACAGAGCCATGACCTTTATGCTCCTGCTTTCGAACACAAAGTGACAGTGGCTACCTGGCCAGGCTAGAGCTTTTGAGTATATTATTAAAGAGGTGGTATTATGCTTGTTGCCAGATAGGTGGTAATAGTATCAAAGTCACATCACTATCTCACGCTGTTGGTTAAAATGCAATATTGATCTAAAACCGTTGAAAAAACATCCAGTAGTTTCACTTCCTGGTCCTCTGAGTGAGCTATAATAAGCCCCTCCCACTCCCCCTTCCTCCTGCTCTCCTTTTCTGCACAGTTTCAAGTTCAAGTGTAATGGTTTTGTATAGACCAATATCACAACAGAAGTCGCCTCACAGGGCTGCACCAAACATTAAGGCAATAAAACAGAGCAATAAATATGACAATTAAAAGTTCAGGTGAATCCAGGCAAATATAATGTCCAATAGGAGGTAGCGACGAGCGGCGTGGGCGTCCCCCGTCCTTAGACTCTCCAGCACGAGAAACCTTGGGGAGAACCACAGAAGGAGAGATCCACTCCCATGGACGGACAGGCTATAGAGACCCAGGACCGAAGGATCCCTCAGCAGACGGGCCAAGATCACAGACCACAGCTGTTTCAAGAGTAAAATAAATAATTTTCAAGATTCCCCTGCTCGACATGTGGCTCAAAAAGCACAGCTCCAGGAATGTTTTTGATTAGAACAACATTGTAACATGGCAAAAAGCTCTAAAAGGTAGATTTCAGGAAAAGATTTAGAGGAAAATATAATATGAATATGGGAGCTAATCATTGGATTACTTTCAATATCGAAGTTATGCGAAAAAATAATTAAAAAAAGTGACTTTTGTTGTTTTTTTCTGCTTCGGACAGTTGTTATCACATACGCCTCCATGACTCTAATTAAACTCGAGACATATTGTCAATACAACAACAAAAGGTTCCAAAACCAAGTGTCTCCAGTGTAATTATTTTCCAGACCTTTCCACAGTTTGCAAATTAACATTTTACTTCAGTAACAATTTTCAAAGGCATAAACTTAAGAGCAAATTAAGCTCTGATTGTCCCGAGATCAGTGAAGCATCTCCCCTTTAAATGAATCCTTAATACTGGCTATTGTAAGTGAGAGACTGGTAGAGAAAATCCAAATTGGTTTCTGAATAAAATATCTTCCCATTTTACAGTAGAATGATTTGGAGAAGGAATAATTTATGATTCAATTTCCATCATGAAACTGACAGGAGCATGCAAGGTTCACAAATACAACCTCAATTCAACAACATCAAACCCCGGGTAACTAGTTCTCTTAAAGCTACAAGCCCCAAGAGTTTTACTGTGAAAGGAGGTATTAAATAGTGTATCCGT
This sequence comes from Gobius niger, assembly GCF_951799975.1. Lineage (NCBI taxonomy): Eukaryota > Metazoa > Chordata > Actinopteri > Gobiiformes > Gobiidae > Gobius > Gobius niger. Next base: position 12,085,281 of record NC_136856.1, read on the forward strand.
GTTTCTGTGGAGAATATTTTCATCATCAAAGAGATCGCATCAGTTCTCGTAATCCACAGACAGGACAGCGAGACCTTCATGATAAAAACATGTAAGAAGCCCCTTCCCAAGACTTGCTTTAATTCATATTTCATGTTCGTCTAGAGACCAAGTGCACATCTACTGAGCACAATTGGCTTTTTGCTTTTGTGAACCAGTGAACATATCGTGTTGTTCACCATATCCAGGACAGAGGCAGCAGTGTTGGTAGCGATGGCCAGACTTCACTCTCCCCAGACACTTCCTCACTTCTTTAGCTTTGTATAGTGCCTGTAGCGAAACCTCTATTCAACCAGTAAGAATCCAGAAAAATCGACTAGCGCCACATCCTGTGTCTGTTTACAAGTTAGGAATAGTTAAGATTTAGCTCTCGATTTAGTGGTTCGATCTACGTTCCTACCCTCAATTATGGTCATGAGATTTGGGAAATGACCGAAAAGACAAGATCGTGGATTCAGGCGCCTAAAATGAGTTTCATTCACAGGGTGGCGGGGTGTACCCTTAGAAGGTGAGGAGCTCAGTTACCCGGGAGGAGCTCGGAGTAGAGTCGCTGCTCCTTCACGTCAAAAGGAGCCAGCTGAGGTGGTTCGGGCGTCTATTTCGGATGCCTCCTGGTCGCCTCCCTTGGGAGGTGCTCCAGGCATGTCCTATTGGGAGGAGGCCTCGTGGAAGGTCCTCGTGGAGGGACCATGTCTCTGAACTGGCCTGGTGTCACCTCGGGGTCCCCCCAGAACAGCTGGAAGAGGTGAGCGTGGATCGGGAAGTCTGGGCATCTCTGCTCAGACTGCTGCCTCTGCAACCCGGCCCCGGAAAAAGCCGAAGAAAATGGATGGATGGATGGATGGATGGATGGATGGACAGATGGACGGAAAACAATTTGTCTTTTAGCGTTTAAGCCTTTCAGTGACTGAACAATCAAGCATTACAAAGTAATGCTTTAATTGTGTGCGTTTTCATAAAGTGTTACTATTAACCTTATAGCATTATATGATAAGTTATTGAGATCATTACAATGTGCGGTTTTGTTATACGATAAAGTCAAAATTCAATTACATTTTGAACTCGGTGCGGTGGTATAACAAAATGTGGCTTAATAAACCTTCCTGACTCAAAAAAGCAGACGTGTCACGACTTACCAACTTACTTCTTTGGGGCTTTGTTGGTGAAGTTGTAGCAGTGGGCCACAAGAAAGATAAATCTCTAAACTTCCAGGTATAAAGTTGGATCAATCAAATTAGCTGGACCTTCTTGACTTAAAATGTCTATTCCACAAATATTGCTTTACTTCAGATTACCCATGATTCCCAAAGCAACATCTTTTGAACAGCCTGAAGTGAAAAGTCAATACTCTCAAAGCTTCTCCAACAGACGTCTCGTGCAATTTATTTATTTATTTATTGATGTGTTATGCTTACGTTTCTAGAAACCAATCACCTGTCTGCTCCAACTCTGGGTTCAGTTCACTATGTATTCAAAATGTGCGCCTTTGCGGCTGAGAAAATCACAAGAAATAATGGGACAGATATGAGACTATAATGCGATGAGTCCATGGCGTCTGTTCAAATCTTGTTAGCCTTGCCATGCCTGATATTTGATTTTTCACTCATTAATATTCAGCGTATTCAGGTCTTCGATGCGTTCCTGTTTCCTTACCCAAACAAGTGGTACACTGACAGCACAACAACATCTCCCCATACAGCAGCATCAAGACGGCACAATCAAAATCAATTGGGTTCATAAATGTTCCATGGACAGCAGCTTTTAGCAGATATGCACTTCATTTCCATTTCGGAGGCGCTAATGTGGTAATTTGACAGGGAAAATTTACATAATGGACAAAATTGCTGCAGCGCTCTTTTTTAGTCATTGTCTAAGCACCATTTGAACTGTTTATTTGTCTCTAGAGCAAATTCAGAGACAATACATTTTTATAGTCATGGTGTACAAATATTCCCAAGTGGTAGTTTTGTTGTTTAAGTTGGGCCTACACTTTTAATAAGGCACTTCACTATATTAATGAAGTTGTGTTTAACAGTCCAGGAGGTGCTCCCAGTCCCAGACAGAAGGCCAGGTTATGCTTTACGATTGTTGACTCTGAAGATTTTTAATTAGACCTTCGTGTGCTCACGTCCTCAGAGGCCAAAAGTGTCACATGTGAAAAAACTGGGGAACTGGGGGGAAAGGAAACTTTTGACAAACTTCGCAACTAATGAGGATGGCGTTCTGCTGGGAGTTATTATTGCAAACAAAGAAGCGTGTGGGAAACGCTCATGTGTGGATAGTGGGAAGGCAGGAAAAACTTGATGTTTTGTGGAGGTAAATGTCGATGGTTCCCAAACTGTGGCTCAAGTGGCGAATTTGTCCACTTGGAAATGCTTATAAATTGAAACCTGGAACAGTCGATATAATGTTAGCCTCTGATAAAGTCTATAAACTATCACCAGCCATTTTTGAGCATTTCTGCTTTCAAACTGTTTGTTGCGGCACCATTGATCTGCTAGCATGCCTTTTACCATGGTGTTTGAATACTAAAGGCTCATTCATGCTTCACAAGAAGCAAGAAGTTCTTGTTCTTGCACCCTGAGCTGCAGAACAAAATGAAGTCACTTTTGCCTTGTGGCCATGGAAACATTTTGTAACTGAGGACAGTTCCATGCAAAAGTGACTTCATTTTGTTCTGCAGCTCAGGGTGCAAGAACAAGAACTTCTTGCTTCTTGTGTAGTATGAATGAGCCTCACGACAGTGTTTTAAGTTATTTCAGACAAAAAAGGAATGAAGAGCTGCCTAAAAGCATATGAAAGCCTCAGATAAGTGAATGCTGGTTGTGATAGTATGGTATCGTATTGCAATTAGAGTTTTTTGAGGATAAATGGAAATTCTTTTATGACTTGTCTGATATGGAAAGATAATATTAAACTTTAAAAGCCCAACATAGAAAGTATTCCAAAAGTAGTCAGAATACTTTCTGAAACTCATTATGTGAAACATCAGAGTGTGTCGGGCAGTGGGAAGAAGAAAGTGTGAAAGTGGGAGACGGCGCTGGAGCCAATTTATTGCTGTGTGTGATCAATAGGTCCGATGGTAGTGGAAGGCTATGATTTGCTGCTTTTGCAGACTGCAGCACTGATTCACAGATAACAGTGGAAGAGACTTAAGCCGCGCTGCAGGTTACCCACCGGACCCCAATACAAGCTTATAGGTGAAGTCTCGTGCTGGGATCCAAGCGGCCAAAATCATTTAACTTACTTCACAAAACCGCGCCACCAGTCCTGCGCGGATATGACAGCTGTGCGGGCGGAGTGCAGAGGGGCAGAAGGGACCCCACAGTAATTCAAGCAGCTTCCTCCAGGACACGGTGGCCGTCACAGTCGTTTAAGGAAGATTTATGTGTGTCCCTCTCATTGTGGCCCGGTGACATTTCCATTTGCAACATGACGTCCAATCACACGGCCAGGCGTAGGCTGAGGCATTTGCAAAGAAATATAACTTGTGGAGTCAGAAAGATGAAATGTCTTGACTTGAAATATAGTGTCAGTCCAGTGTTTCTACTCAGAACAACGACAGAGGTATATGGCTGCATGGTTTAAGGGAAATATCTAGCTAGGTTTTTTTTTTCCTTCTCTTCTCTTCTCTCTCTTTTCTCCAAGTATGATCTGAGATTGGATTTGCAATTATTGTTTTAAGATTCAAGATTCAGATCACTGCGCACATTTGAAACGTGGCCAGACTCCTGGAGCAACAACATTTGAGAGAAGACTCATGAACGGTTGTACACGAATCTCATTGAATTTCAGAACATGTTTGTTGATGTCCAAACTGCACGACAAGCAGCTTTTCTGAAACCCCATGGAGACAGGATATTTTGTTTTTCGCAGTGGATTTGGTAGTGCCTAAAAGTGCCGTCTTTGCAATGTGATAACTTTAAGCTACAGCCATGCAATTATTCATGCAGCCCTTGTTTTACAGTAGTTACACTTGTACCCAAAGAGTCCAAAGAATTTTCATGTTGTAATATAAATCTTTTGCGAGAGTGTTATTCCAAGCCTGGGCAAATTTGAACATGCAAGAACTTTGACCAACTGTCAAATGTACAATTTCTGTTGCCACCCAAGAGACAAAATACGATGTAGGAGGAAAAAAACAATTTAGTTGAAAAGGGAAATTGGGCATGAGCCAAATAAAGATTTGTTAAGCATAGTTAGCCAAACAAAACACGAGAGGAAAGTGTCCAAGGAGCAGTCCGGAAGTCATCGAGTGCAACAATGGGTCAAAGATAGAAACATGAGAAAAAGAAATGCTTAATTCATGAACTGTGTAGGAGACCATTACATGTAATATAGCTCTCTATGGGGAAGTTTGCGGCACATAGACCTGTGCTGAGATTATGGTAAAATGAGCAGCCATACAAATGGCACTGGTTTTAATGGACTGCTCCAAGGGGACATTTGTCTCTGAGCCTAGTTGAAAAGAGTGCCAGTTGTGCTTGGGCCAGTCCCAGCCTCATCAGTGTCTGGCACAGTGAAAAGCTCAGACTTAAACTGCATTCTAAATGAACTGGAATGCCCAAGAAATACAGTTTATGTGGGTTATTATGGAAGTAGTTATAAAAGGCAGAATCATTTTGAATCCAGTCTTACAAGAGCTCTTTCTCTTGTGGCTGTCCCAATCACAAACAAATGGGGAGGAGACAATGACTTTTTTTTAATTTATCACCTTATATTTTTACACATAAAAGCCTACTTATAAAGATATCGCCTTTTCATGCTTTGTAAAAGATCATTCAAGTATTTTAAAATATGCTCATTACTGTATGTATAACGTAAGAAAATCTCTATCATCTTGTGTACTATTTGCCCGCTGAAATCAGAGCCTTTTATGATTCAGCTTTACAGCAGTTTGGACATAATTTACTGTAAAATGATAAAAGTAAAGCACATTGTAAATAATACTCTGCTGACGTGTCTCCTTGAAAACAGCAACCTCGGAAAAATTACACGGCGTTCAAGTCTTTATATATGGTCCATAAATATTTGGCACTTCAAACCAGGGTCACTATGGAACTTGAAACTACTATAACAATACTGAAGTTTGTTGAGCATAATGGAATGGGGACGGAAAAATGAAGTAATACTAGATACTTCAGAGGGTGCTGGTAGAGAAGGGTTTCAAAGGCTACAATATGCATAAGAAAGGGTCAAATTCATGTACTGACAATTGTTGTTATTGTGATGCCAGATTGTGCGCACTTTGATCTTGTTTCCTCAGGTAGACACTTCGCACCCCCAATGGCACTCCCTTTACCTACACAGTTGAAACAGGAAGGGCATCCTTTTAAAACATCTGCCATCATCATCATCCACCTGTTTTGTGCTAACCATGAACAACAAAGCTTAAGTTTTTTTAACCATGTCATAATCTTTCCTCTTCAAAACCATACCTGCAGTAGTATTTTTGCTTCATTCACGCAAGTTTGAGTACGGTAGTTGGGTTTACTGAGGCCGTCTCCCAAGTGTCTTTCGTTCTTATGAATTTTTTCTACACAAAAAAACTAAATTTCAACGCAGAGGTGCCCAAAAGCATGTGTACAAGCTGCCATGATGTGTCCACTGAAATCCAACAAATCCAACAAAATCATGCATGTTGACTTAGAAGCGACAGAGTGAACTTAAACGAAATACTATATGACATATACTGCATTTGGTCACTGCAGAATGCAGGTTACGCTTGGTCCAGGTGCTGACTAACCCTGAGGTGTTTGTCGCTGCCTGTAATTATTCGCCAGGGCCAAAGACACAAATCACATAGTCAGATTGTCGCTTTAGGCACAGCTTCAGTGTCTATCTCCTTCCTCTATCATAGTGTGTGCCTCTGCCATTGTCACTGTTGTGTCCTAATCTTGTCTCTGTCGCAGTCTGCCACACAGCGATTGAGCATTTAAGTGACCATTTATCTCCCATACAGCCATTTCACACTGCAAATGAGGTCAGTCCATGGCTGCTGCATGCTATCGATCCACTAAATAAGCATAAGTAACAAGGCACCGGCTTGTTAAGGGACTGGGTTAGCACCATTAGGTGGACTGCAGGGGAATGCGGCAAGATGTGCACCTATAGCCTGAAATCTCATAAGGCGTTATTACGCAGCGTGTCCCCGAAGGCTTTATATGGCACTACGCACGCCACCTCTCTCCTAGGTCAGGGTTTGTAATTATTGCAGCCAAATCTCAGATGTGGAGCCAACAGGACCATGAACGCTAATGGAGATTAATCACTGTGCCACAACTGCGCTGGAAAAATGGCGATTTAGCTCATAAACCGTCACAGCTCCAGGAATTATTATTAGAACATTGCCGATTATAAGGAGATTACAAGAGCTGTGGTTCTGAAATTAAGTGCTGGAATCAATATATGAACAGCAGGGGGAGTAGCCTGTAGAAAGTGCCTGGAAAGCATTCGCGTAAGAAGAGGCCATTACTCTTTACATGGTCATGGAATCATATTTTCTACGTCTGTGGATGTTTGTATAACTGTTCATGTGATTTGTCTGTTGGATACAGTGATATTTAAGCCCTGTACTAATATCTAATTAACAATCGTTCATTGCTCCATATGTTACTGTGTCAAGCCCGTCCTTGCTTGAATGAGCCATGTGCAATACAGTGAGCGGTGGTCATTGGAGAGGCGTGTGTAGTTGACACTGGGAGAAACTTTCCAGAATTCTGTTCTGTCTTTTGTCAACCCATCGAGCACATTTGGGTGATGTCAAAGCCAAGTTAAAAATGATCACTGAATATGCAAACCTTTTGAGAATGTTAAGGTGAAGGTTTAAGGTGGACTATTGTCCCTGTGGCCACTAACCTTCTTTTAACACAATAATGATAAACCACATACAAGATATTAACACGTCATACTTTATATATAAGGATTGACTTCACTATTTATTATTCTGTGGAGATATTTTTTTACAAACTTAAAACTTTTAATGTCTGAAATAACAAACAGGAGCTAAATGTACACATTTGATACAATAACCGCAGATTGCCATGGCCAATGCAACTTTTTGTCACAGCACAGCACATATCAATGCAGTGATATACTGTACAAAACAATCATGCAGTCTGGCCAAAACAACAGATGCTCTCTGAAAACACAGACACACAATTCCTGTTGATACTTCAGGTGACTGATGTTAGTAAAAAGTTCATTTGGATATAATTTTCTAAATGAGGATCATGAAATCTCCAGATTACTTTCTGATGCAAGACCTTCTGTGGAGCCGGAGGACAATGAATGCTAATGTTACAACTGATTAAATGGCTTCTTATCTCATCCCAGAAATTATTATCATAAAATCATCAATTAGGAAGTTCTCAGTGGGTCTGTAGAGAAGCAAATATGCAATTAAATTAATAAACGTGTTGCGGAGTGTTTGGTTCGGAGAATAATGGAAACATTTACCTTGGATTCATTAGTATCAATGATTAGGAAGGAAAGGAAAGGCCATATTTTGTTCACAATAAACTTCCTCCTTACTTACCCACTTCAACTCTACAGACTATTTTCCCGTATCACTGGAGATCAAATGTTGGACTCAGTTCTCATCACAACTTTGTTGTCGATTTTGATTAGACTCGTTGGAAAAGTTTGAATGCCCCAGCGGCACAGATTTGAATCTCCCTTGCTCTGAGCATGCAAGGTCAAACTTGTGCACAAACTTGTTATTTTCACCATCATGTTGGTAAAAAAAAAAAAAATCTCCTCCAGTCGAGCCTGAATAATGAGGGTAAACATTGGTCACTGGTCAAAATACAAGGGCCATCTGTGCTGTGGATGAGATACTGCCATACTTTTAATCTACCTAAGTCTTGTGTGGCATATTCAGCTCACACCTCCATCTTTTGGGATTAGTTATGTAAGGAACCACTGGGATCGCTAACTGTCAGCCTTTAAAAAAAAATGTACATTCATCCTTGCTTTTTAGCTTGGATAGATTTCATTTTCATTTATTTATTTATTTAATATGGACATAGCAATTACATTGGACGAACCAGATGCATTGTTTAAAGTGTTATAGCACATGTGCTAATTTTCAACACCTGTCCATAGGGGGCTTTTAGGTTTCAAAGATAAAACACATTATTAAACACAGTTACAATAAAACAGATTATTAAACTAAATATGGCACATTTTACACATGTGAACACCTTTGGGCCGATCTGAGCCACTGTTTAAGCTCTCTGGTGAAGATGGTAACGTTCGTCTGCAGTTTCAGAGCCGTAGGGAGAGAGTTCCACAGTGTAGCCCCTCTGAAGGAGAAGCACGACTGTCCAAAAGATTTTCTAAATTTTGGGAGCACACAATCCCCATTAACTGAGGCTCTGGTGGAAGGTCTGAGAGAGCCCTGACACCTCACCATGAGGCCAGAGAACAGAGGTGACACACAATTGTTCAGACATTTAAAAGTCAATTTCAGTATACTAAAATTTACAACGTTTTCAAAAGTAAAAAGCTTGTGCTTTTGTATGATATCACAATGATGCCATCTCAAAGGTTTCTTGTCAAAGAATCCATATCACAGATCCATATCAGATCCATATCACACTGTTTAGGTGAGAGAGTGATTTATGGCTTCGGCATCATTTTGAAAAGCAGACTGAAGATACGAAGAAAATACTCTCCTTTATTACAAGTTAGACCTATAGGAGGTATCGGCCCACTGCTCAATGATATTTTATCCTCAACTCGATCTACACATGCCTATAGGTGGCAATATTAGGGAAGGGAGCAGAAAGGGTGTGGTCCTGCAGATACCAAACTTATCTTCATGTGTGAACAAAAATACTGAATGTTAAAAACAGAGTGGGATAATACAGCACTTTTTCAACACTGGGATGCAATCTCTCGATGTTGAAGTTGACAAATTGCTTGTACAAATCGAGTCTAGGTATGCTTCCATTTTGCTTCCATTTAGTTATTTCTTTACGGTCGAACAGTAGTTGATAGTTACTCACACAGAAAAATGGAGATGGCCTTGGTAATAATGGAAAATGTCTGGTTAATTGCTCAGTCTCACTGCTCACATGATGGTGCCATGTTCTTGGCCAAGGCACTTCACTCCCCTGCCTCTGCGTGAAAGTGCCATGTGAAAGCAATACATGATTATTATTACAGCCTTTAAAAATACACTGGGTCATTCAGGAATGGCCACAGTGAAAGATACGACCCTCTCTGCACTTCTGCAATTTTGGATCTTAAAATGGGCCCTTCCTCCCATGGAGTTAAAGGGGCTCCGCTCAAAGTATGACACTAATGCAATCCAACTGAAGTTTGGAATTGAAGTGGGAGCGGGCATAAGGCGAGGAGATAGCACAGAGCTTCAGGAGGCGTGATGTCATTGTAAATCTGAGCAACTGGAGGTAGATAAAGATTAAGGGGGCTCGAGAGTGGTAGCGTGGGAGGAGAGTTGCAAGAAAGAGGGGCAGAAGAAGAAACAATAAAAGTGGCTGAATAGAGATGGGGACGTGAAAATGCAGCACGGGCGAGAGGCATAAAAAGTGAGAGAGAGAGAGTGTGGAGAGCGCCAGTGAAGGTGTAGGGGTGGGGGGGAGCTGCACAACAGGCATCAGCCGTGGAGCGCAATACAGCTGTGCAGCGAGAGAGAGCAGCGAGACGCACCAGGGCAAGAGATTTATCCACCACATGGAGTAAAAAAAAAAAAGGAAAAAATCTGGACTATGACATAAAATACCAGGAGAAAAGACACAAACGTGTTGATAGGAGACTGGCAATATCTTCAGCTGCAAGACCTTCAAGCTACAAACAAAGGGGAAAAAAAGGAGTGACCGGTCCAGGAGGCAAAGGGACAAGCTCAACATTGTGACAGGTAGGAAGAAGACACTGTCAGGTGATGTGCACATGCATGGTTGTAGTAATTTGCACGATATTTTGTTGCATGTACAGTGCTGTGTAAAAGTCTGAAAGGTTATGGAAGAAAAGTGCACCTAATACTCATACTACATACATGCATACATATTTAAAAGACAAATAAATCTCGTGCATAGACGGCAAAGGCATTGGTCCTTAGTCATATTTCACAAAGATAACATATTTAATACCAAAAGGTCAGCTTAAAATACTTAATTACCAAAAGCACTACATGGATTTGAACAAACACAACTAAAGCTAATCGAGGTCTACAAACATTAACTTTTTTTTTTCTTCATAGATGATGTATTTACCAGTGGCTTGTGTGGTAAAACAACTGAACAGCAATGTCAATGTGATTAGTGAAGGTGTCAAAGCATGGCATGGACAAATTGAAAGGAAGTGGCCCCTTGCCAGCACTGGCTCAAAAACGGCGCACAAACATGGAATAATAGATGCATGAATAAATTATAAGTGCGGGGCGGCAAATGAGACCTTATGGCGGAGCGTTCATTTTGACTATTAGCGGGACAAGAATCAATGATGCTCATATGTGCCATGATATGCCACGACAGGCTGTTTGAATAATACATTAGGCGTCTAATTGAATGGCTTTTGCAGATGCTATGGCTGTTTGGAGGTGCGCTAACCCAACACTAATGTGGTTTTCCGGTGTAAAGATTGCTCTGGGAGTATGTAAGCGCATAAGACGGGAGATTTATGTGGCTTTGATGCAAAGGATGAGGTGGCAGTGATGCTAAGTGAGAGATTTATAGGTGCGGCGATGGGAGGGGAATTAGATGACGCGCATGGCTCCACTATTGGGGATCGTTGATAAGTTAAAAGAGAATAAGTTGTCAGGGTTGGAGTAGAGACACATTATGAATAAATTATGAGGATGCGGCCACCTGCAGGTAAGGCTTATAGTAATAATGGAAATTCATTGATAGATACAAAAATTGAAGCTCTGCTATTGCGCGTCAGGCAGTTACACTGGAAATAATCCTCAGATGGAGAGGAGACGACATGAGAGCTTTTTTTTTTTTCTCTGCTGCATTTTACAAGTATCTTGGTATTAGGAAAGGCACATTGAAAAAGGCCTATGGTTGGTGAGTTGCAGTGGCAGTTCCCCTGAGGTCTGAGCGCAGGTTGGGGAGGTGCTGCCCCCATGTGAAAGAACCAGGTCATAAAAGTCATGACAGAGACTGATGAGGTCTTCGTGCACTGATGTTTTTGACCTCTACCAGGCACTACTACAATTGGCAAGAATCCAGCCGTATATTAAATTGCCCTGTATATCAATTTGATAATAATGGGTTGAAAAAAAACTAATTTGTACAACTACAAATACATAATTGTGGGAAGCGGGAAGAGCCCTTCAATGCATACACAGTGGAGGTATGTTGGATAGAAAAATCGACAATCCCAGGTGTTTGCCAAGCTGGGCCCTGTTTAAACTACCTGTCCTGAACACTAAAGGTGCAGGTTTACTTCTTGGTCCCTGCAGTTGTAAACTTGCCCTATATCCTTTATCTTGTTCTTCAAATACCATGCGGGCAACTTGCCAGGAGCTGCCTTTGGGGACACTTCTCCACATATTGGCTCAGAATCTCGATTAGCAGTACCTGGGTAAAAAGGATGACCCTATCGTGCGAGTTTTAGATTGATGGGAGAGAAATTGGAGCATCCCAGACAAAGAGAAAAATTGTTCAAATACTAAACACCAAAGAGAATAAGATGAGAGGATAAAGGCAGAATGATGAATGCCAGTGCTTTTCATAAATAAGTTGCTTCATCTCAAACGTGCCACTGCTAAAGCGTTTGTGAATTCTATTACGCAAAATGGATTCTGTCTTCTTTGAATATAAGCCATCATGTCTTCCAGCCTTCCCCTCCGTTATCCTTTTGGAAGCGCTCCCAACTCATCACCATGCCCTTCCTGCTTCGCATCCCGCTGCTCCTGTACATGACCTACACGCAATGGTGAGTAAAACACGCCGCAGTACAGTGGCACTGTAATCTGTTTGTTCTATTGATGTTGTCGTTTTCCCAGGAAAACCCATTGAATCAGCTTATTTTTCCTGTGCTTACTATATCCCATGTAGTTGCCTCCAGTAATTGCCTTTTCTGTATGTTTTTTCCATCAGTGGGTGCGTGTTCCCCTCTCATCACTGGGGAGAATGGAACGACTCTCAACTCCTGCCAACGATACAGAAGCTTATGAAAGGATACAACCGCTACCTCAGGCCCAATTTCAATGGTAGGAGCTTTGGCGCTTGGCTTCTTACAGTAGATACAGTATTTCATTATATGAGCCATATCGTTTGAGCTGTCTTCCCGCTATACCCTTTGACACACAACACCGGCCTGTCCCACAAACCTATTTTTCACTGCGGAAGCAATCAGCCTGGCCTGTGCGCTTCAGAAAAAAAAAAAAACTTACTGTTCTGTAATTCCCAGTGGGGCCTGTGGAGATTGGAATGAGCCTGGATATTGCCAGCATCGATGCCATCTCGGAAATCAATATGGTACTAAATCCTGCTACATTTTTTTTGATCGTCTATTGATAATACCCAGTAAATTAGCTTTTATTTATTCATTTCTTTTTTCAGGACTATACGGCCACAATCTTCCTGCGACAGAGGTGGCGCGATTCCCGGTTGGTTTTCCCGGGGAATGAGAGTGTCAGCGTGGACGGGCGTCTCGTGTCGCTGCTGTGGATTCCTGACACTTTCATCCCCGATTCCAAGCGCTCCTTTCTGCACGACGTGACAGTGGAAAACCGGCTCATTCGCATCTTCAGCAATGGCACTGTTCTCTACGCATTACGGTAATTGGTTTATAATGGGAAACACTCACAAAGCAAAGAAATGCTGATCGACAACGTTTTTTGTGCCTCTTGTGCAAATTTAGACACAGCCTTGACTTTTTTCTAAAGGAAATAGCTCTGCTTTTTGAGGCGTCTGCATCTGAAGGTCACGCTGCGGAGATTGAGTTCCCCTAATTGTTTCTAGTATCATTCATAAAAGTGCCCTGACCTTTTATGGAGCACTGGTAATGAATTTAAATGAAACCAATGTATCCAGTGTTTAACAGTCGTATCACACCTTTTTTAGTAGTTAAATATGCATTACCAAGCTGAAGTCATAAATCGTTATGTTCAGTCACACGTTTGTGTCCAGCAAAATCAATAATGAAGACACAGATGTACCGTCAAACAAATCACCTTTGCAGCGATAAGCATATCCAAGGCTCTCTGGTGATGATAATTCTGTGCTTATTAATTAACAAGAAACTGACAGTCCCTCAGTGTTGTCATAGCTTTGGAGCACTCCAATGAGGGAAAACGCTTTCTTTTGTAAATTTTGGTTTTCATGGTTGCTGTGATGCTGATTCTTCAGCCAACGCATTATATAAAAAAGCATTACCCTTAACCCTAAAGATTACTAATGCTTATTGATACCTTTAGGGCTGGTTACTGTGAAGCTATACCAGTATGGTATTGGAAAAAATTGTTAGGTACTACTGGTATTGATAAATTACAGTGTTGAAAGATACCAAACAAGATATTGAATCTTTAGATAGTTTTTGTTTGGTCCAGGGACAGCATTAAACGAAAGTAATTGACTTGGTTGTTTCAGCTTTAATTAATCATACAAATTTAAAAGAAACTGTTTTCTGGTTCTAGATGACAAATATTTTCATATAGGTATCAGAAAAAAGTATTGTGCAGGTATCGGTAATGGAAACCAAGTATCGTTAAAGTACTGGCATCAGAAAAAATTGAATGGTACCCAGTCCTAGATACTACCTTATTAATATTTAATGAGCTTGATATAAAACAATACCTTTTTCTTAGAAGCATAAATGATTGTTCTTTTACAATGAGTAAAACACATATGACAAAGAGAGCATTTTTACACAACATTACACGGACATTATCAAACCACTCAAACACTTGACCTCCCAAGTACCACCAGTTCAAGATCAAATCAAGACTATACCCGGTCTGAAAAGGCTCCAAAATAGACCTAATTTGGACAAATGTAGGTCTGAACTGGGTGTAAACCAGGTCTAGGTCAGAAAACAACTAAAAGAAACATATAAGTCATTAACGAGTCATTAATAAAATTGCATTTCATTTAAATGAATGAAGTTTGAGAACCATTGATCTAACACAAACATGAAAAAGCAGTCCTGGTTGAAAGCCATGCTTAGAACTTTCCTTTCTATTAACTTGAGTTCAGGGCCGTCACCACATGGGGTTGTGCTTTAACTTTGATTATTGTTTATTCATCACATTGTGCTTTGGAAATACGACCATGTTTTAGTTTGATTTGTATTAGAGGGTTAAAGGAATAGGCCACCGTTTTTACATACTAAGATATGTTCTTACCTCACTTTAGACGTGTTAATATATCCCCGTCTGGTCTTTGTCCGTGCGCTCTGTCACGCAAACGGAGCACATACGCAGCCTCTCCCACATGTCATATAGCTCCGAAAAAGCTCACGATAGAAGCTACCAAGCTCCTCCACGTGTTCCCTATTTAAATAAAGTTACGTGAAGTGTTTTCATGCGAAGTATATTTACACAGAAATGTAGCATGTCGATTTTATAAGCAAATACAAAGGGGGACTATATTGTGAGGCGTAATGATACGAGGAGTAAAACGTCCGCGCAGTAACTCCTAAAGGTTATTGACGGAAGTGAGCGGGGGAAGTCTTTAGGAGTTACTGCGCGGACGTTTTGCTCCTCGTATCATTACGCCTCACAATATAGTCCCCCTTTTTATTTGCTTATAAAATCGACATGCTACATTTCTGGGTAAATATACTTCGCATGAAAACACTTCACGTAACTTTATTTAAATAGGGAACACGTGGAAGAGCTTGGTAGCTTCTATCGTGAGCTTTTTCGGAGCTATGTGACATGTGGGAGAGGCTGTGTATGTGCTCCGTTTGCGTGACAGAGCGCACGGACAAAGACCAGACGGGGATATATTAACTCAACTAAAGTGAGCTAAGAACATATCTTAGTATGTAAAAACGGTGGCCTATTCCTTTAAGGGTAAGATAGCTACTGTCGACTGAAATAATAAAATGCCAAAAGTGCAGACGCTTCTACTCAGTTCAGTGGAATAGATGCAATAAAGCACTGAAGGAATCCTTGCGCTATCTTAAGGGAGCAGTGGTTAGATAAGACAGAGCACAAGCAGGACAGGGACTTGGCGAGACTTGGCTCCTGCCAAAGGCACTCATCATCAAATACCTTAGTCACACTATTGCAAAAGGAAAATCTTCATGTTGTTGGTTTTTAGAACAATCCTGTCCTTATTTCATTCTGCTCTTTTCCAGGTGTAATATTGATTAGGAGAAGATTGAGTGGTGAATGGTTTGAGAGATTAGTCAATGTTAACCACAACAACACCTAACAGCTCTTTTACCAGAGCTTAACTATATGTTAGATGGATCACGCTTTAACTGCTTTTTCTTTTTGTTCCAAACATGTTGAACACAATCTGCAAACATTTGGTAACCATAGTAATGTAGTATGAACTCAAGACATTTTCATGATTTGTGTTGAAAAATCATCTCGGGCTATTAACTAATAGTTAGTAATAGTAATAATAGTATATTGTACTTGTATCTAATACAGTACTAACATATATCACTATTGACCCAATATCTCTTTGCTTTAAACAAGAGGCCTGGTGCTGGTTTCAAGGTCTTTCTCAGGGAACTATCATTCACCTCTCGTAGCAGAAGAACTTCAGAATTGAAAAAGCATCTTAGTTCGAAGGGGACGGCTATTTTCCAACACAGATATCTGCTAAAGTAAAGAGAGCATTGAACAACTTCAGAGACCCCATACCCTATAGCACATGTGAATTTCAACATACATAATTCATATTTCAAGTACAAAGATGTGTGGAGTTGACTCACTTGGGGCTTGTTGAAAAGACGTTTAATTGGATTATTTATTCTTGTGCACAATAGGATCACAGCAACAATAGCCTGCAACATGGATCTCACCAAGTACCCCATGGACCGGCAGGAGTGCACGCTGCAACTAGAGAGCTGTGAGTAGCATCTGCGACGCCCCCATCTATCATTCACACGCCATCCGAAAGTAGATGAGCTTGAGATCAATGTCATTTCACCCCTGCCATATCCCCATCTCCATCTGCATAAAGCCCCCAGTGAGTACGAGTATATAGATGGCATTATGAGGGGAGCTGTATGCCACGGGCTGATTGTGGTTCTGCGGACAGGGGGCTACAACCTGCAGGACGTGGTGTTCTACTGGACCCGAGGGAACGATTCTGTGCGAGGCTTGGACACTCTGCGGCTGGCGCAGTACAGCGTGGAGAGCTATTACACCACAGTCTCGCAGGCAGTGTACGAGACAGGTAATGTATACTAACACTATGCGCCACTGCACCATATCCTCCTCTCAAAGTGCTGACAGTGCAGGGGAATCGTTCTAGTTGTGTGTGGGATCAAAGTCATACAGAAAGAGTCTGATTTTTGGGGAGTTTGCGCCTAAAGAGTGTTTTGAATTTGAGCAAAAAACAATTCAAACATCTAAACTAAATGTCGTCAAGCTTTCTTTAATTGGTGAAATAATCAGGCTGCCAGGATTCAGGAAGCTGAACTCTCTTCCTTCCCTGCCTGCCCTCCCTTCTCCAGCCCCAGCGCCTTAAGGAAACTGAACTCTTAGAAATAAGGGGGTAGAGCTATACATGTGAGGGACTGGGAGTTACGGAGTTACGATTTGTTATACTGTAGGCATTTTGACATGTGGTGGAAAGTTGCATATGACTATAAATTGTTGCTTTGAAGGAAGGTTAGATTGGCTTAGTCGGTAAGAGTGTTTGTAAATGGGTCCAAAGATCACCAGTACAAATCCTGGTTTTGACTGGTGCATACTTCATCCATCTTACCCATGTGAGTAAGTGGGTGGTGGTGCAGATTGACTCCCGAGCTCCCATCAGTCTACCCCAGGGCAGCTGTGACTATACATAGCTTATCACCACTGAGTATGGAGTGAATGTGTATTTTGATCTGGATATCAAGTATTTATTGTGCAACTCACGGGACATTTGACACACGCTTGGGGGTCAGAGGAACCCCAGACAGGACGCCTTTGAAACAGAGATGGTTAATCTCAAGGGGTTAAAAGTAGAACAAGTATCCACACAGCCAGGTAGCTCTCAGGAAAAATACTCATTGATTAGCACTAAGTGTAATGTTTTGGCTATATCCCTTCATCATTCAAGGGGCTTTTCCACTTGAACATAGATTAATGTCAACTAATTTGTATGCCTCATATGAAGCAGCATGATATGGATGTTTAGGGACATTATGTCCCCTCCCTGTACACCCCCAACATCGAGTTATGGAGCGAATAAATAATGACTACAGTTTATCACTTTGAAAAGCTTGTAAAGCTTACAAATGTAGCCATTATTATGTTGTGTTTCAGTGACTTTCGAGCCATTTTTCAAAGTATCCCCCACAATAGTCACTGGAGGAGGCTACACTCCCAGAAATAAGATATGAATGTGCACTAAACTCATTTGATATTTATTTTAACCCAAAGCCTAAACAGACGTTGCTATTTTTTTTCACATATAAAAAACGGTTATGTGTTCATTAAAGCGACTTGTTCTTTATGAGTGTTTTTGTAGAAAAACTCCAAAGTACTTTCTGGAACAGCAGCAACATAAAGCAATCAGATCACGCCTGCAGCACTTGAAAGCAGTAACGTCGTTATAAATGTGTTGTGCCTCTCTTTCTCTATTTGCAGGGCACTACCCGAAGCTGGTGCTGCATTTCGCCCTGCGCAGAAACGTTTTGTTCTTCATCTTGGAGACTTACGTCCCCTCCATTCTCCTGGTGGTGCTCTCATGGGTCTCCTTCTGGATCAGCCAGTCCTCTGTTCCCGCTCGCACATGCATTGGTCAGTGCTGCCTTCTTAACAACTTTACTGCAGTGTGATATATCGCTCCAAATGTGCACCAGACACTAGGACATACATAAAGATTTATTGCTGTGGCCTTTTACTGGGTGTGGAAAGAGCAAGTTCAATAAGGAAAAAGATGTTTAATTCATTTTTATGGTTGGTTTCTACTTAGAATACTAATTTAATTGTCTGTTGAATTAACATCAGATGCACATTTGAAAGAATTCACCAGACTCGCATAACACCACACCCTCTGCCTGCTGCACTGAAAAACACTGATTACATTTTTATATTTTATTGTACACTTTATTGTTTTACCCTTTGTTGTTATTTGACCATTCCTTTAACCATTGTCCCAGGGCAACCTGTAGTCCATTAAGCCACACTGTGCGGTGAGCAGCCCTGTGGAAAGTTTATTACTGGGTTTCTAAATTGGAAATGGAAAAAGACTTTTGCCAAGTGCATACAGTAGCGCTACGCCAATTAAGCCAACAGAAAGTAATTGTATATCGTGCACAATGGGCAGAGTAGTTAGTGATTCTACCTCCCTGAACGTCCAACAGAATCTATACACTAATTAAATCTAACTTATCCTCCGACTCACTGAGAGCAGTCTCTTTGAGCGGAGTTTGCGTTCCTCTTTGTGGTACAGTTGATTTCTATCTACTTCACACTCCAAAGGAAGCTACTAACTCTGATGAATCTAAATTGTCTGATTGAATTTTACTGCCACTGTGAACAGCCTCAGTGTTTTTGTGCACACACATTGGTCAGCCGGAAAATTGACTGGTCTACAGTTCCTGCAGTGCTGGTATACGGACTAATGGCCTATGGACTAAGTAGACGATTGATTTTATGATGTGATGTGTCGTATAGGTAAAAGTATTCACAGTTTCGGATAAACTACATGGTCTTTCACAACTGGCATATGGTATACAGATACTATAGTCCTGGCTTATCCTCCAGGCGACTCTTGGTGTTGTTTTGCAGCTCTGAATCAGTCTTAGCATCAGCATGAATAATAAAAAGTATATGCCTACTTTTTATGTATATATAATACAGATGTAGCATTTGTTTTGCACAATGATATTAATCTTAAACTACTCACGGTATAGTATTGTCCTCACGTGAACCCTTGCTCTTCTTTGCCTCAGGCGTGACGACAGTGCTGACCATGACCACTCTTATGATGGGAGCGCGCACCTCTCTGCCCAATGCCAACTGCTTCATCAAGGCCATCGATGTTTACCTGGGAATCTGCTTCACCTTCATCTTCGGGGCTCTGCTGGAGTATGCCTGTGCTCACTTCTACACCATGCAGCACCAGACGCTACAGGACTTGCACCGGGTAAGCTGAATTTAACACAACGCAGCGCTGTATGAAAGCTAAATGGGATTGTTGGTAAATGTGTAATAGGAATAGTATTTGTAGAAGACTCTTGGGCTTTCTTCCCAATTTGATACAATAAATTGTGAGGTAACTAAATATTTTAACATGTACTAAATTGAAACTATAAATGATCAGTTTTTATTCCATTCTGAATATTCATGTGACTTCTTTATGTTTTTAACTGTGCAATATAGTTCCTCATGTGTTCTAATACTTCGGCAGACTCTTTTTGAACATTTCAGCTCTCATACAGCCTTCACATATTATTTCTTTAGAATAGAATTCTTTATTTGCCATTATACACAAGCATAATGCAACTTGAATAGCTCTCAAAGTCTCAATAATAATAAAACACTCACTTTCAAAACAGTGATAGCAGCTACAATGTGGAGCTAAAGTGCTATTAAGGTGTGATGGAGCTGGAACAGCTTGATTGTAGAAACTGTTTCACAATCTGCTGGTGTGAGTCTTTTACACTCTAAAGCATTTGCTTGAGGGCAGGGGCTCAAACAATGAGTGTCCAGGGTGTGTTGTGTCCTTGTAAATGTTTGTTGCCCTCCTCTTCATCTGTGTGGCGTATGCAGAGCTGAGCGGGGGGGAGCTCCAGTTCCACCGTACGACTGGCTGTCTTCACCACACGCTGCAGGTCTAGAATGGACTCAATTGTACATTCTCTGGTGTGCCTTCTTCACTAGTGCCGAGGTGTTGTTAGTCCATGTCAGCTGGTTAGACAATGTGACGGCGAGAAACTTTAGGCTGTCCACTGTTTCCACCGCCTCTCCATCGATGTGCTTGCCTGGCTCTGTCATATTGTTCCCTATCCATTCCACACAGGGAAGTAACGGAGCAGTTGGAGCAGTTTGAATGGGTGGGCCTAATGCGCACAGATTGTCAGGGAAATAAACCAATCAGCAATTAGAGGACATGACGACAGCTGTAGTCCAATTCACAAAATATGAACTGAATATAAACAGACGAGAGCGCGGAGGCAAAATCCTCGACTCCTTCATCCATAATAAGTTTTGGCAAATAACTTCTGCACATGTCACTGTTGAGTGAACTACAACATAGCAGCGCAGCGAGTGTCAACTCTCCGTGACGGTCATGATTGGTTCGGGCTTCTTTCACGCAGAAAAGAAGTAGGGTGTGGTTTACCAGGCTATCGATGTGCAGGGGCTGGTGTGATAGTCTTTGTCCACCTAAAATCATCAATCATCTCCTTGGTCTTAGTGGTGTCAAGGACCAGGTCAATGTCCCTGCACCACTGAGTAAGATGCTCCATCTCTAGCCTGTAGTGAGATTCATCATTGCTGGAGATGAGGCCAATCAGAGTGGTGTCGTCTGCACATTTTATTATTGAGTTGGACATGTGCGTAGGGGCGCAGTCATGCGTGAAAAGGGTGTACAGCTCATGACTCAGGACACATCCCTGGGGCATACCTGTGCTGAGGGAAAGTGTGGAGGAGATTTCCCCACCCTGGCATGCTAGTAGATATTCTTGTGCTGGAAGAGGTTGAGTCCATGTGTTCAAGGTGTCTAGAGTTATTTTGGCAAAACGTGAATGATGAATTAATTAAGGATGAATGAAACTTTAAAACTTAAACCTCAAGCTTAATGTTACTCTTAACAAGGAAAGTTGAGGTAATTTTGTACATTTGCTAACTAATATCAGATTAAAGTGTTTTTTAATGGTGATGGTCCTGCAAATGTTTCTGTAACATCAGCAACACGGGGAAATTAGATCGTCATTAGATAATTACAGTCTATTCCTTTTCCAACCAGGAACTTCTGAGGGAGTTATACGAGTCCAAAGGAAACGGCTCGCTCCCAATCGCCAGCTCCGCCCATGCCACCCAGCAGCCGGAGGTGGGTTCCACCGCACAGGAGGAGCCCACAGATCAATCGCCCAACCAGGAAGTAAAGATCAACGGTGACACCAAGTTGGACCAGGGCTGCGGACTGTCCACTGTGAAGGACGCCTCTCGACGGGCCGCGGCGATTTTTGTCGTGGAAAATCCGCACAACATTGACCGACATGCACGCACAGCCTTCCCCACCGCCTTCTTCTTTGTGAATATCCTCTACTGGCTCTACTATCTCTGCCTCTAAGCGCTCGTTGTTAAAAAAAAAGATGCTGCCTCTGTTGTTTTTACCATCTGCAAGCTGTTCTACCTCCGCTTAATGGATCGTCAATGGGAGACTGTACAAAATATGGTTTAGTGCTTTTTTTGTACCATGCAAACTGCTGTGCATTTGGCTAAAGCTTTTATTGCAGTGGTTTAAAGAACAATTCATACTCTACTTATTCCTGCATTATGTTGAAGTCTGATGCTGAAAATGTTTGTTTATTTAATGTTTTCCATTAAAAAAAACTCTAGACTCAGGTTTATGCAGAAGAGGATGCACCTTTTTGTATCAAGGGGGCAGATAATGTGATCTGCCCCAGACTTAAACTGAGCTCAGCACAAGGGGTTTGCAGCACATACAGTATGGTCTAAAGCAGATGTGGGGCTGGCTCTTCAAGGAGTTTGATTTAGGCGAAGAACAGGTGTTGACATTTGCAAAGTTATTGGACTATAATGTTTTTGTACAGTAACAGCACTTTTCAAGCACAACTGAGGTAAAATCAATCATGGATCCGTTTGCAAATGACAACAACATGAAAAAACGTTTTGCATCGGCCCTCAGCTCTAGTTTTGGCCCTGCACACCTCCAGACTAACACAGGGTTTCTGCGGGGCATTAAAAGGCATTTAAGTCATTTAATGAATTATGCCAATTATGCAAAATTTCTTTGAAAAGATCACATTTCTTCAGAGGCAGAACCCACAACTATTTTTACTGTATACAGTCATCAACAAATAACTATGGTCTAAAACAAATAGAGCTGCACAATCTTTTTCTCATAATTTGTCAGTTTAGTCTGATTTGGTTTTGATTACAAATGAAATTTGCCAGTGTTTTTTTTAATTTTATTTATTTATTTACATTTGTGGCATTAAGAAGTATAATATTTAGGTATTAAAATGGCACTAAAAAGCATTAAATGTGACTTGCTGCCACCTGTTGAAACCCTGTAAAAGCTTAGTTTTACAAAATGATATATCTTTTAATGCCTTAATGTACATCAATCTGTCTAGATGTATCAATAGTTTGTTTTTTGTTTCAGTATCAGACGCCTACATATCAAAATAGATTAAAAAATTGTAAAAAAGCTACAAATGTAACATTTCTGAACCCGCTGTATGTATGAATGCATTAATGGCTACAAACAGCATGTCTATCTACTCTGATCAATATTCTTAACTGTAAAGGCTGCCTGAAGCACAACGATACTTTGCTGCAAATATTGCCTTCATGACGAAGTGACTTTCTCTCGTTACGTTTCATATTGTACATTTTCATAGTTTATTGTAATCATATTAAAGATTTGACAACAAAAAGGGAGAGACTGTCAATCTGTGATGCATTTGGGGAACAGACTGGATTTTCACTTTTTATTAGCGGCTGTAGTGAAGTGCGGTGGCCATAAAACTTAATGGTACCTGCTGCTGTTGCTCATTAAACCTCACTTTGTCCTCAACAGCAAAGCAATGTTTACCAATGCAAGCAATTATCTGCACACGAATATGCAAACCTGCAAAACAGCGTCTCGGTATGCACTGCACAGTTATGTTTCACTGATTTGTGGTGATCGTTTGAAATCCGCTGCATGAAGCATCTGCGTCAAAGCGCTTCCTACACATCAACACATTCACATTTACTGCATTCATAAATCTCGTGAGGATTTTTACACCCGGCTGCAGTAACCTACGCGTTTCCAACCCATCTGTACTGGTTAATTCTCACTTTCTACGTATGCATGTGTAAAAGGGCTTTGTGATGGATCTTCATTCTGGCAGAGACTCTGCTTTAGACTTGGGAGAATCCTAGGCCGTTATCCCTTACGGCTAGATGTGGCATATCTTTGTTCTTCCAATATTTCTTTTCAATTTCAACAAGCCAAAAGCATGAGCGCCCGTAAAAACTTTCATGGACCGCTGGCCTAAATGTTTGATGTACATGTTTCTTCAAGTTTTAACTGGCAATCTTTACAATTATGATATTTGCTATCTGTTTTAGCGATAATGATATTATTGTAATAATTAAAAATATAACATTTTAAACTACCAAATATGGACAAAGACAAGGCTTAAAGGGACTTATTCACTTTTTCCGGAGGTTTGCGTGGGCGCCGCCATGAATTGTGCCCGCCAATTTTCTCCTATCTGTTAACATGGGATTAGAGAAGTCCACATAAAATCAGTTACTACACGAAAACAAAGCCGTTTTTCGGCCGCGCTGGCTGAGAAACGGTGCGGTGTTGACATGTTGGTGCAAGTGAACTTTGGCCATTTTACACAAATCAATCTACTAAACATCAGATTTGAGCGGGGAATATTTTCCCTCGTTCTCCATTTAAATGAACAAGCTTTACAACAAAAGTGCTGAGACAAAGCAAAAAGTGGCAAAAGTGGGCGGGGCGGAATAAGGTGAATACAGAGTTTAAGAATGTTAAAATTATGTATTATCCTCCTCCTACATGTCCCAGCAATGTGTAGAATGAGCCGAGACCTATTCACCACAACTGCCTCTAAAATCCTGCACTGTCACTCAAAAAAGTGCTGCGGGTCAGAATTGCCACCATGCACGAGCTTAAAGAGGGGGTATTATGTTTTTTTCAATCACATAGCACCAGTCTATAGCACACTACAATGATGACCAAACCTTCTGTTGGTCTGTAAATGCAGTAAATTAGAATAACTGCCTTGTATGAAATTGCTCTCTCAAAATGGCTGTAGGGAAAGTCTTGAAATAGGCCTCTGTCTCTTTAAGAACCTCTGACCCTTTCCAACACGCCCCCTCCACACGCTGTCTGTGGCATCAGTGGGGAGGGGGTTCTGCTGAGGAGCAGTGGTTGGTCACTCAGCTGGTGACGAAAGGTCGGAGGCGTCTCCAGGAGGTGGAGGCGTTCCTAGGAGGAATCAGGCAAACCTATCCTTAAAATGGCTGCCATCAGAGTTCTTACAGATTACTCAAAAATACGCGAATGTGCCAAGGCAACACTTCAGGCATGTTTTTAATGAGGGAATGACATAATAACATGATGTAAAGCTTGAACCAGTCGATTTTGCATAATACCCCCCCTTTAATATAGAAGCCGCAGTTACACATAAGACCTGAGGTGGCAGTATTGAGAATAAAATGACCAACTTGCATCTGGTCCCTTTAAATTGAACAGAATTGCAATGTATAACTTCTGCACATGTTTTAAGATGCCATGTGCTTTTCTTGTTTTAGGCTGTAATAGCAATAAAGGTGTAAATCTCAGTCAGGATGGAAGACCTCAGTGATTTTGCGATATATTGCACCTTCTTGCGATATGGAGATCAGCAATGCGGATTATTTGTCGATATATTGTGCAGACCTACTGCTTCTTAACAAGCAACGCTGCTGTACAATCTGCCCCAAGCAGACAAATGGGTCCTGTAAAAATGTGTCCTTAAAAGCTTCTCATGTGAGCTTATGTAAAATTTTAAAAAGCCAACAAATTATACTTAAAACTGATACTCACACAAACTGACATTTTGCAAATACAATTTATTAATAAAACCTTTGGAAATAGGACATACAGTTACAGTTATTGCCCTGGTGCAGGCAGAGGACAGTAAAGTGCAAAAGTCTCCCATTGGTTCAGCACAGATTTACATATATGTTAATATTGAAACGAGAACTTAATGACTTCGAATGAGAAGCACTTTGTTAGTCGCTACAAAGCGGGGACAGCATAATCTAAAGCCACAGACAGTGCCACAGGTCTTCCTTATATTTTGCTGAAAGCTCATCATTTCTAGTTATGGCTTAGCTGTGTTTCCCAGCCACAAGCTTTGAGAAGAGAAACTGATAAGTGCAGTCAATTTATAATGCAGTAATTGAGTGGCACGCGGCTGAGGAGAACTGACACACTCTCCATGTTTAATGATGACGTTGATTTGATATGAAGCATAGTATAAAAAATACATTTAAAACAGTAGTCATCTTTCTCTATGTACAGACACAACCACACATAAAAGGCACTCTCTGGCTTAGATCAACTCCATCTCATGTCTCAACGTAGCGATTAATTAAACATTTTTACCCTTTAGAACACTGATCTTCAACTGTACACTCCATTTCACACTTACACAACTCTTTCCGAACACAAATCGTCTACAATCCAATCTCAGGCCAGAACCTTTGCCAACACAACCCCTGGTTACAGTGAGACTTGCCTCGTTCATGTAACACAAGTGAATATTCAGGGGGATATACTTCCATCTAGTGGCCGACGTCTTTCATTACAAGCGACTCACAACAAATAAGGAATGTTTTGAGTATCCCAAAAAGTCTCTTGGTCCTTTTGAAGTTCTTATAACTGTGCCTTCTTTAGGTTGGTTTCTTTGATTCCCATTCCTGAAAAAGAAATGGTGACAATAAGACATTTCCATGTGCCGTCACACTTTGTTCTCAGTACAGTCCTATCGTCTGTCCTGTTTCTATGAAAGCCTGTGGAGAATTTAGCAGATCTCGAGCAAATAAATAAATATTTTAAATTCACACACAGGACAGCAAGTTTCAATGAGATAATCACTTAGAGGACATTTAAAACTGTATGTAGGATGTGAAAGATGTACCGAATGACAAGTCTGTGTTTAAAAAAGTAGGTTTTTTAACAGCTGTTGTGACTTCAAACTATAGACAGAATAATGAGTAATGGCCGTTCAAATGCTACTGACACAACCATGAAATAGAGTATTTGATCAGAAATATGACATTAATGTATAACTTTAACATATATATATTTGTAACACATATAAGACCAAACACAGATTGGGGAACTATTCAGTTGTGCCATTTTATTATTAATTATTCACATTTTCAGTTCGTAGGGAACTATTTCTCATTGGCAATTTTACTTTCTTATTTCGAGCGAGATTTACCTTAGAACCGGTCTGAAATGTCCTCAAACAAGCAAAGTAAACTTGGTCCGATCAGGAAAAATGTCTAAATTAGTGAAAAACGCTCAAAACAAGATATATTTCCTCAATTCAAGTCATTTAAGACAATGCTTGATATTTACTTTTTGCAGTGTACAAAAATAACACCAGTATTTGTGATTTGATAGTTAATGTGTTCGACCTTCACAAATCACACCTGTTGGCCATCAGTAGACTTTAATCTAGTCGGGAAACATAAACAAGCGTCCCCCAAAAAGAGACCATTTACCCTTTTTGACCAAATTTGAAAGCAAAATATTCCAATTTATTTTCCAATGATCTATAATAAATGAAGCGTCATTTACGATTAACAAGGACAGTACCTTAGCTTTCTGCATGACAGTCCCACCGGACGAGGCGTACACAGACGGAGGTCTCCTTCTCAACTCAGACGCACAATTTACAGGTAAACCCTCAGCGTAGATATTCTGATGCTTCTTATTAGATGCCTAGAAAACACAATACTTTACATTAATGCTTCTACTAACTACGCACTATAGAGCATTTACAACACATAATTAAAGTATGTTTTTTAGTATGTTTATGAGTTGCCTTGTGAATGAAATGTAAATAATTAATTCATCATTATGTATGCGCAATAGAGTAAAGTTATTTTAAAACATTATCCTTCAGGTAGAATAGACTTTATTGTAGACATTTTATAAACATGACCTAATTGTGTCTCCTGATATGAGACTGTTCTTTATGTTACATGTATTTTAGTTTGTTTTTTTTGGTTCTCAAAGCAATTATCCAATCAGAAAGCAGAACGAGGCCTGAACTTTGAGTGGCCAGTTCTTATAGCTGTATTGTATGATCTTTTGTGCAGCACTTTGGAAACATTATTGTTAAATATAAATAAAGTGGATTGCTGAACCAATTTGGAAATGAACACAAATTGGCTCCTATTTACATTATCCCAGCATCTGTTTCAAATAAAGTACTTATGTTGAGCTAGTGCAGACCACCAGTAGTTCAACTTCTAGATTTCTAGACATTCTTAGCTTTCAAATGTGGAAAGCATGTTCTCCTCAGCAGCTTGAGGCAAACCAAGTTCAATTGTAGTGTTGTGCATCAAACAAATATTACCTTTATTTATTTATTATATTACACACAAACAAATGAACACATGTGACTTTTCAGACCTTGGCTGGTGGTTTGGTCTCCACTGGAGAGACCATGCCGCCTCCTGCCAGACTCTTCTGGAGGTTTTCTTTGACTTGGGTCAGTTTTAGCTCCAGATCCACTCTCTCCGACTCCTTGCCCCGGCATTTTTCATCCAACTCGGCCACACGCTTGTTCAGGTAGGGCTTTCTCCTCTCTGCACAATGAACAGTTTGAGAACAAAATGAGGTCAGTATCATTTTGAACATGGATTATTAAAAGCCTGGGGGTGAAGCATTTCATCTCTCTCTGTGGGAAAGTTGTAATAAGTGCCGTCAGACGGAGTAAAAAATCAAAGATCTCTGGTTAATTTAAAAACACATTTATCCAGGTTGTAAAAACATAAGGTATCTGATGCAACGACTGGTCATATTTACGTTAACGTAATGTAATAACAAGAAATAATAAAGATCTGATGATTTGCACTGGAACGTAGCCCAGAAAAGAGACTGTTTCAGCTGAGAAACAAGCTGAAAAAGATAAACATTAGGAACTCAGATATCAGGTGTCAAAGTGAATATCAGCATAATAATTACAGTATTTACAGAACCCTTTTCAGCTTTCATGGACACACTATAATGTTATGGAGCCTAATTTCAAATGATAACTTTAACATTAAAGAAAATAGTGCTAGAGAAATACTATATAGCATATTATGCAGTAAATACGAAAGTGACAGTGACAGAAAAGTCTTATCATTAAACACAACAGTAAGTATTGATGTAACTAAATTCAGAATTCAGAGTTTATACGGGCAGAAGCAAGTCAAATTCGATGTTTCTTAATGCCCAAATGCCATATTTTAATACCATAAACATAAGAGCGCATATATGGAGGTGTCTGTGAATCCGCCATAATTTCCCTTTCAAACGTGGTCATTATGGTAAACGGGGAGGAGTGAGGAGAAGCTGTCTATTAATTCTACAGTCTATGGCGGAAACCCTGCTGTTGGAAATAAAACTTGTTCTCTCAGCACATGGGATGTTTTAGTGTGTGTTTACTCTAATCAAGACTACATTCGGGGCTGGTGATTTTAATAAAGGATTACTCAAAGTTGATCTAATTGTTCCCTATATAAACAAGGTTCATCGAACAGCTTATACTGTATTTGGGACATCTTTAGTCTGCCCGGCCACAGGAGTGGATCTCTCCTTCAAAGTGGTTCTTCTCATGTTTCTCTTTTGTCCTTGAAGTTAGTGAATATTAAAAATAAAAAAAAACCCTCAAGAGCCCCATTTACCATGTGCCGTTTTCAGCTCCTCTTTCAGCTCCCTCTTCTCTTGCCTCAGAGCCACAAGCGCATTTCGGATCCCATCCTTCTCTCTCTCCAGCTCCTCTTTCTCCTTCAGGTAGCGTTTGGCGTCCTCCTCCGCCCGGGTTTTCCCATAGCGGCCATATTGGTTGTCATCTAAGAAGTGAAGAAGACATCAAGCAACAGGAAGCAAAAGTGAGGTCATGGGGGTTATGGGAAGAAAAGGTGGGCGCGTATCCTTAAAATTTCACACTTTTTTTGTCAAATCTGACCCATTTTTCGATTTCAAACAAGAAACTGGGGAATTATAGAGTAATAAAAGCCAAGTGCTCCTGCAGAGAGGGGTCACGTCACAGCTAATGCTTCCAACCAATAAATCTAATGTTACAAGTAAAGCCCAAATCCTTGTTCTTTGATGTGGGAAAAAAAACACATTGACCACACAGATATCCATTTCAGAAAGCTTACAAGGCTCATCTGCGTTATCTAGACGGCAGAAAGCAACTGTCACGATTGAGAAATGGGAGATTTATTTATTTTTTGCCTGAAATTGAGGAAAATGATGGAGGGGGAGAGCAGAGCGGGGCCACATGAAAGCTGAGGTTTTATTACAGGAATTGTTCAACTGCTGACAGGATGCTCGACTTGGCGCGAAACCCTTCAGAGTTGGACAGAAGCCACAGAGCAATTCGTCATCTTTATGAGGACAAGCAAAAGCCGCAGTGATGATGATGGGACTTACGTGAGCCCGAGCGTTTGAGGGAGACGAGGGGCTTGGTCCGGTCCGAGTCGCTGCTGGAGAAACTGGAGCGCCGTTTTCCCTGATCTCCGCACTGCCCCTAGAGAACAGACAATTTAGTGAACTGCTTTTTTCTGTACAGGCTTTATTGACTTTATATATACACCTGCAGCTGTACTTTTTTACTTGGCTTAATTTGGGGAGGGTCAATACTTTACTTTGCTGAAGAAAGCGGTCACTCTTTTCCTAGTTAAAGCACTGATTGACTCCTAAATGCTGATGCGTAGGAGGATGTGCAGCGGGCAGGAAAGTCAATAAAACAAAGCCACGTCCTTCTTAATTTACTGTGTTGTGGAAACGTGTTTAAATGGCCGGAGGCGCTGAGAGCTGTGATTCTAATGCATGTCTTCTGGGGTTAAAACAGCAATTTACGGGCTGTAAAACTGCCATGACCCGAGCCTTCCTCTCACCCTCCGTTTTCTTTCCACCCCCCCCCCCTCCGTCTCTGCAATGCTATTTCTCTCACCAGACAGGCGTGTAGAATAGCGCTGCTGGAGACTGGAGCTTTGAATGATTGGAGGCATTGGATTCAGACAGTGATGGGCACGAACAGCTGCGCTCACACAGACGAGCCCTTTGTAATCCCCGAGTAATTAAAAAAAGCATTAAGATGGGAGCACAGCCAAGGTGGTGGGGTGTTACCTTTACAGGAGGTTTAACTCAAATCACTTACTCAATGTTTGTCTTGCATCACACACCACTTACTTAGAAGCAGCGATACACCATCTTTCTCCACCGGGGTTAAAGGGATATTTCAGGATTTTTGACATAAGGCCTCATTTCCTAGTTATCCAGAGTGTTGTTGATTTCAGGAGATATTTTTCTTTTTAATTCATGCAGTTCTTATATTTGAAGAGGCTAGCCTGCATTAAAAACAGTGCACCTGAGGCAAAGCACTTATGACGCCAGACTAACGATATAAATGTCAATTGAATATTTTTTTTAAATATAACAGACCCCAATTGGTATTGCTACCGGGACAGGGAGCTATAATGGCACCCACTTTAGGCCTTACCCACTTTAGCTCAAAACAGCTCCACTGCTTGGTTTCACAGTTTTTTCTTATGATCTAATTTTAGGTATATTCTGTGTAGCCATTTGGCTTTTGCAATGTTTTCTATTTAGTTCCTGCATTATTGTACACCATCACACACATACACATAATTGAATAGAACATTCCCAAAGGCTGCCATCATTTACATAAAGAGTAATGGGTTTGAAGTGACCTTTATATGTATTTGTTTGATAATAGTAAGTATTCAGCCTGCAATCATTAGTGTTTGCTCATTTTTTATGAAAGATAATGAGAAATATGAGATTAAAAACCACTATCATGTATTTCTCTCACTTTAATTCACATTGTTGTGGGGCCCATGAGATCTTTTTATCGAGAAGGGTGTCAGCGATGTGCTGGACTTTGGGAAAGGCTGGAATGGATACCGCACCTCCTATTGGATAACAGTTAACTAGAACATTTAATCTGACAACTAAACCAATGTTGTGAGAAAAACACTGTGAAGTAAGATATTTGTTTATACAGACTATGACTCACCTGCAAGTCTTCATGCGGGACGTCATCGTAGTCTGGGGAACTTGACGTAGTGGCCCACCTACAAACATAAAGGAGACAAATAGCTTCATATTTCACTGATGTGTCCGCTGTGTCCTCAGTTTCACCCGGGACAAACTAAAACACATGAAAGCTCAGCGTCATGTCCCACTCACAGGAAGGAGTGTCGCACGGCATCGCGGATGTTGGCGATGGTGTCCACGTCAACGTAGTCGTAATGGAGCGACTCTGGGTCAGTCATCGAGCCGGACTCTGCTAACAGGACGCCCAGCCACCGACCCATTTCCTCTGAACTGCTCGCCTACACAGGGAATGACATGAAATAATGGATTCAAGAGACATTTCACAACCCTAATTTATGATGGAGTTCATGTGGAAGTGTCACTGAGAATTTATACATAATGTACTGCTATTAAAACAACTGCATTTCTCCGACAGATTAGAATTAGATTAGATTAGATTACTTTTACCCAGAACATAGTTAATACAAGAAGAGGCAAATTTATATCCTGCAAGAACACCCACGTTATTTTCCTCTTCCTCAGATGAAACGCTGCGGTAGCTTGTTGTTGGTAGTTTTGCCACTGGGCATTTGCAGGCTGCAGCAGCTCTGTAAATGAAACCTCACCTCGAGGGCTGCCACCTCGTTGCAGTTCCTCATAATCCGGAACGCGAAGGGGTGTTTGGGTCCCAGCCCGGGCGCCACCTCACAGTCGTGCAACGGGACAGAGGGCAGGGAGGTCCGCGGCTCTCCTCGGTCATTGTAAAAACGCAGGTAGCCTTTGGACACACAGCACCACTGCTCTTTCCAGACCTGGTTCACGAGCACCAACATGTGGCCTGTAGGAAGGAGAAAGTCAGGAAATACATTAAAGATACAGAGAGAGAATCAGATTAAATGTTGTTGGCATGAACACTTCAGTCTTGGGTTAAAATGAAAATAATTTTGGATATGCAAACCAAAGATGCAAATTTCACAATTTCACCTAACTAAAACAGGTTTTACATTTATTGATTTAAAGTTGTCACAATATACTATGGTTTTGTGGCAAAAAACACATATTTGAAGGCAAGGGGCATTGTCTTTGCAGAAGTCCGTACTTGTATTTTTTACCTTTATTTAACCAGGAAAACCCCTCAGATTCAGAAAGAATTTTCAGAGTTCTCAGTTTGGACTCTATTGAACATGTTTTAGAGGTTGGAAAACCAGAGCACATGGAGGAAAGCCACACAGGAACTGAGAAAACATGCAAACTCCACACAGAGAGTTTGAACTCAGGACATTCTTGTTATGAGGCGTGAGTTCTATGTGAACCAGCATGCTGTATATATCCAAGTACTGATGAATGTCCTTTAGGAAAGCAACAGTAACTATTTAAGCTGATCCATGTTTTTATCTTTTTTGTATCAATGACAGAAATATAGAAAAAGACAGACACTTTTTTATTCAACGTGAACCTTATGTATCTTCAAGGTTTTCCACACCACTGTCTAAGTAAACACGATGAACAGTGTTTGCAGAGTCACACCTTGTCGGGGGTCATTGAAGCTAACCCCTGGTCGTGGAGGCTTTTTCTTTGAGAAGCTGATGATGCGTGTGATTTTCCGGCCGGCGGCAAAAGCCCCACGTTTCACTTTACCTGCATCGACAGAAACACTGCTGTAACATGGGAGTTTTACTTGCCAACTCAGTGATACATGTCGCCTCACGCCTGACTCGTCTTACCGTTTTCCTTTCCGGTTTCTCCAGCGGACACACCCACGCTATCTGAATCGGAGGTGTTCCTCTCAGCTGATAATCTCTGAAAAATAACAGATTTAAAATGTAGCTTTTCAAAACCCAATGTACATTTTATTTTAAGGACAAGCAAAGGACACAAAGCTGCATCGCCTTATCCAACCATTTTCCCAAACTCTCGTCTTTAATTTCAACTTCCCTCCTTTGTCCAACATCGACACCGGGGCTAAGTGATTGTTAAAGAAAATTGATGGTGACAACACAATTACAGCTTGTCTTGACTTTTCCACACCTCGCTCATAAAGATGAATTGTGGCTCGTGGGGAAAGAAATGACACACACGCACAAACAAGCTCTTGTACCTTGTCAAGTTCGTTTTTTCTCGAAATGGCCGGCGATGCAGACTCCTCCGGGGCAGAGCTCTGGCCGCTCACCTCTCGAACCACCTACAGAGAGCAAGAAAACAAGCTTATTCTTCAGTAACAAAAAGATGCCTTGTTAGGACTGAATAATGTTCAGCTAATGTGACAGACTATGCAAACCAGGGCTACACAACTTGGGCAAAAGAAATGATCGTATTCTACATGCAGTTCTACAAAGCAATCTGAGCCATCTTCTCTCTATGGACCCCATAATCCTACTGTATAGGACAGCAATGCATTCTAAGATTCCTAATAGTTCACAATCCTTTCCAGACACCTATGGTAACTCTTCTTTTCACTCAGGACAAGCACTGACTAATACACTCACCCTGAGCCACCGGTGGGCCTGCTCCTTGCTCTGCACAGCCAGCACCAGAGCATCTCCGTTGGGTAGAGTGAACCGCAGCTCGTGGTGCTTCCTCTTGCTGTCTTTGGGAGCATAAACGACAGTGCACTGGGGCAGGAGTAGGTCCACATACGGGGTGGTGTCCTTTGAGCTCTTATAACACTAGATAAAGATATTAAACAGGTGTGATGCTGAAAATGACATGATTATTAAGGACAGTGCCAGCTACTTCCATGGTTGCGTACCTGAAGCCTGTTGTCTCGTATGACCGTGAGCTGCTTGGCCCATTGCCCGAAGCGTTTCTTGCGCAGCAGGAAAGCACAGATGCGGCAGTCGCGAGCGGGAGGCACTGAGCTCATCTCCTCTGAGGGCCATTGATGGGTCAGTCTCACACTGGGACTACGCTCTTCCTCGTCTTCCTCATAGGACTCATAAGAACTGCTCAGGGCATCAGAGTCATTGTCTGGAAAAGAACATGAGTAAGAAATACACTGGGTTAGTATACAGTTGCCAAGTGTATGGCTGTGCCTCTTACTACGTGGAGCAGTGGTTATCGAAAGGCGTTCAGAACCCACCATCACCAAAGAATAAGAAGCTTTGACCCAAATTTAATAATTTTATTTGCTTTTGCAAAGTATTGCTGTATAATCATTTACCTGTCACCTGCCACCTTAGGGTTGGAGTTAGGGTTAGCAATTATGCATATCCAAATCTCAAAGCGTATTGACTTGAGACCTTATAGCCTACATGCCAGTGTAGGTCAGTCTAAAATGGTTATGATTAGGAACAGCCATTGTAATGTAAGTTTTGTTTCACTCACACAAACACGCAAACATAGTTTTAAAAACTAGAAGGTCACGGCTTTCAAAAGGAGGTATCACACTGTCATATAGGCTATAAGCTCTCCAGTCAATACGCTTTGAGATTTGGATATGCATAATTGCTAACTCTAATTCTAAACCTAACCTAACCCTAAGCTGACAGACAACAGGCTGAAATCATAATCTAATTTACTGTCTTCATACTTCATACTGGCAGGCATCCCACTGAAAATGGTTTCACAACACGTTTTTGAGTTCCAATTCACAAGTACCACAGATAAATATTAAAAACTATGACTTTAATATAGAAATGAACCAATCATAACATTTTGACAGTTGTTAGGCCTTTAACAATCGTAAATCTTTCCTCTACTTGCTTCCCAGGTCTCCATAACTAATCAACTGTCTTCCAGCTTTTATTTTATGCATGAATTTAGCCTAACCCAGTGGTTGCTCTTCCTTACACAATTGTGGTAAATTTTCAGAGCTGGGCTTGTTATTCTCACTTCAATGAGAATACCTTAAGAAAGAAGGTATTGCACAGCCCCTGTTTGAGATAACAGGGTAGTAGTTTGCTCAAATCAGGGTGGGTCTATCTCGTTCTGCTTATATACATTTTCACTATTTGCATTGCTACTTACAGGAGTTTTTCCGATGTGAGTTGATGCACGTTGTGGGGTACTGGTTTTCGGCATCTTCATAACCATCTTCAATGGGAGGACTAGGCCTGACTGAAATTTGAAGACATGACGGTACAAATGAGATCTTTCAGTGCTTGGTGTAACTTCTCCCTTGTAATTTTGTTTGCTGTAAGTCTATGTTTATATAAATTGCAGTAAACTGGGCCCAATTGAGAGGTTTTAGCAGAGAAAATGTCATTCAGAAGGATTGGCTTTGGTTAGACCAGAGGAAGCAACGCAAACCTCTCGTGATGATGTATTCGGGCAGTTTGCCAGGACTGAGCGGGACGGCCTCTTCGTAGTACTCCTCTGGGGGAGGGGTGGTGGGCAGAGGAGGGGGGGAGTCGGCCGAGTGGGAGGTGGGGGAGTTGGTACTGTCCTGCAGACAAACATTACATACTGCAGTGATGATAATAACAATAGACAGCCACAAAGTCCCAGAGCGTATAAATCAGTGGTTGTCAATGATATTAAGGATAATTTTGTAATTCAAGATCTAGTGGGAAGCAAATCTGTCATTTTATGTTAAATTAGCCATAAATAAATTAGTTTTTCAATAAACTTGTATTCCTATAGATTATTTAACTATTAACAATTTTTTTTTAGAGTTCAAAGCTCAATAAATCAAGCACGGAAAAAAAAGCTGAGAATGCCTCTGAAAAATACTTGTTGAAGCAGAACTAAGTAACTCATACCCCTAAAGGCCATAAGTGCCACTGCAGGTGTCACGTGTTTTTACTAAATACTACGCTGACAGAAAAGACAAAGGGAGAGAGGGATATTGTTCATCTAATTACACAATGGAGATCATTTTTTTCACTCAAACTTGGCTGTAAATACTGTTTAAGTGGCGCTAACCCGCAGTTAGCTTTGCCCGTTAGCCTGTTAGCTTCTTCTTCGTGAGTCTATTAGTGTGTATTGGTGACTACAACCCGGAGGCAGAAAAGTTGCATTTGTGGTTTTCAGGCCAGAGACACCAGGGGGAGATGAAAGACCCCCAATCATCCCATTAACACTTATAGTACCCCCTCTGGGACTACAAAAAGGATTTATTAAGGTAAAATTACAAGACTGGAAAATTTGGAGTCTGTAATTTGCTTGCAAGCTTGTAATGAAAGCGTAATTTTGAGACAACTGGCGCTACAGTTTTGCACACGCGTCTGCCATCAGCTGCGGATCTTCCACAAAGGAATTATCAATGGGTACACAACGGACACACAATGGAAACACTGCGTAGTGATGTTGTAGTGACTTCCTGACAAAATCCAAAGGCACAAGTCAACAAAAAAAGTGTAGTCTATTTATGTTTTCACCTGCCTTGTCTCGCCTCGTAAAATGGTTAAGTAATGTTTCAGATCAGGTTGAGTTCTGGTTTAGTCAAAATTTAGTTTAT
The DNA here is from genome assembly GCF_951799975.1 of Gobius niger. Classification (NCBI taxonomy): domain Eukaryota; kingdom Metazoa; phylum Chordata; class Actinopteri; order Gobiiformes; family Gobiidae; genus Gobius; species Gobius niger. The sequence continues at coordinate 12,121,860 of NC_136856.1, forward strand.
TCGCCTGATTTATCCTTTGTTAAGTAGTGGTTTAAACCTTGTGTGTCCAGTTTTTAGCCCGATACAGATAAAATAAAGAAAACCCAATAGAAATACAGCCCTGGTACTTGACGTGACATGAGTTACAATCACGCATCTAAATCATTCATAAATTAATGACCTATATGTGCACTGTGCAGAGGCCTTGAAACCAACGTACACACACTTCATTTGCAATGTCTGCAAAGTCGGTTAGAAGTTCATGACGCCGTATAAAATCTGATGACAAGGGAAAAACGGGACAACCTTTTCTTGCCAAATACCCCCAGGCCGCACATGTATCGGCTTGGCTGTCGGGATGAGGTTCGTATCACGCACTTGTATTTGCAAATTACATGCATTTGAGTTTTTACTATATACTGTCGGCTATATAGGAGAAAAGCTGGCACGTACCTGTTTTAAAGTGCATGTCCGTGTATCTTTGTCCAGTTTTAGCTCATCTGTGACTTCTTTTAAGTCCCCAATTTCACAGTCTAAAGGAGACAAATTGCAGTTTCAGATTACTTATTTTGGAGGCATACGACATTTCGTAATGTAACACTGTCATAGCTTTGGATTTGCAGGCCTGAAATGTTTGTCTAACCATAAAATAGGCAATACATCACCATAAATATCCCACTGACAACCAATTTCATGCCATTAAGCTTACTCGTGTTCAGCGGAGGCCACAAATATCAAATCTATTGGCAATAGATTTGATATTTGAGCAATAAACATAAATGTGTGGACAATATTATTCCTGCGGTGACCAACACAAAAAGAAAGTTGTGAGATGTGGTGGGACAGACTTGAGGAATTTAAACTTGTATTAGATAAAGGCCAATATACAACAATTGCATGCACAGTCTTACCCAAAATATTTACCCATAGTATTTCACAAGAACATTGACAATACTTAAAGGTTGAAGGAAGTAGCGGCTGTTGGGGTTTTGTTAATCAGTTGGTTTGGCCGCTCCATAAAACCACAGCTCGATGAGACACACAGATAATAGCATAACGTAAAACCACCACATGTAATTCCAGCCAAAGTACACACCATTACTATACTCTCTTGTGTTTGATTCTGATGTGTGCATTTTTATGTATGCATGCGTATGGAAACACTTACCAAAGGACTCAAATAAGGACTCGACAAAACTGGTGCCGTTTCTGTACACTGATGAGTTCACGTAGATGTAGTCTGTACCGGACACTGCACAGAGAGACAAACCAATTTATTGTTTATGGCAGTCAATATGTTAATTTAAACAAGATACAATATTTTAGGTTGCTCAATGGGGATTTTAATGTATTTACAATATTTAAAGCTACATTATTTAGGAGGAAAAAAAACTTTTCATTAGTGAGTATTTGACCTTTTAGTGACCCAGTGGTTAGTATGAGGCCTTTACTTTCTATCACAGTGGTCTCAATGATGCTGCAGGATCACCAGAAAACCTATAAAACAATTGATCCTGGAGCGTTCCACTTTGATGGAAAGTAAAGGGGCCAAGCTGACCACTTACTGTACATAGCCGGTCAGAAAAATGTCAATAACGCACAAATACATATACAAAAAAGTGCATAAAAAGTTCCATAATGTACCTTTAGTTCCTGCACAAGTCTAAGAATATTCAACCACTTCCATTTACTCACTTACATTATTTTATTATTATCATTAGAGGGAACTGCATAGATCAGTGGTATGCAACCTTTTGGTCCAAAGAGCCAAAGCAAAAATGTTAAATTCTTTGCAAACAATTTGAATAAGTATGGTTGTTTAACCACTTACCCCCCCACCTGAACCAATCACATTTTCTCCCGCACCAAAAAAGCGACAAAAAAGAGGATGTAATTGCAACAATGAAGTGACAAAATCTTGCCAGAAAAGCCACAAAAAAGCAACCATAAAAAGCAATGCAAAAGCAACAGAAAAGCGACAAAGAAGAGAAAACAAAAACACTCCAAAAATGTGTCAAAAACGTGACGAAGATGTGAAAAAACACGGCGACAATGCGAAAAGTTAGAATCACTTCTGTAGGTCTTCGCTTTCAAATGAGGCATTACACTGTTGCTCTCCAGTCGAGAAGCTTTTAGATTTGGATAAAGCCGAATTGGAGACAATGCAAACATAAATGATAAGCTGCGTGGCTGATTGAATCTTCTTGCTTGATATTTCAGGGCAGTAGCTACAAATTACTTTATAGTATATATCTCTTGTTCTATTTAATTTGACTTATTAGAGGAAAAGCAACATTTATCTTAAGATAGATTTAAATGTCGGATCAACATTGAACTATTCTCCTTTACCTTGTGGCTGTATCTGCTGTAGGAGGTTCCACACCGACATCTTCTTCTCCTCTGTGGAAGAACTGAGGCTTTCCTGGTCCAGCATCTTCAGCAGGACCCCCAGCTCGCTCACCAGCACCTCCATGGCTGCAAGGGTCAAAAGTCAGGGGTGAGAGGGTTCAGTGTATCAGCCCAGGGCTCAAAGGTCACACACACACGTCTAAACAAACCCTATATTTGAGAAACTTATCACCACACTTCCCCCTGTGCATCAATATCTGCCGTCACTTCAGTTCACAACTACAGCAGGCTTTATTATTGAGACGCATCGGGTATGTGGTGTCGTATTGGGACAGACTAAACAAAAAAGGTGCAGACTTGAAAGGAAAAGTTATTTGCAACCAGTGTCTCTTGGGAATTTACATGAGAAAGATTTCAGATTATACCCATGTTGGCCAGTCTAAACCTATACTCTTTAGATTTCTCACAATTTCACTTCTCCTATACATTCCAACTTATTATGGATCAGGAGTATCCGAAGTCTATTACAGCAATTATGGATCTTTCCCAGTAGCTATGCTCTATATAGGGCTACGTCTGGTTACCTTTTAATTTCATTCTGTACTTGAAAGGGACGGGACTTGGTTACTGGTTTATTGAAAATGTAGTCGAAGTCAAAGTACTTTTGCAACTAAACGGGCAAATATATATTCTTATCAGGCCTATATTGAAGGTTGTAAAGTCTTGGAGAACTTATGTCTAAAGTTTAGGGGTTGGCATGGCCGATAGCTGAAGCATTGGCCTTACATTTATTATTAGAATAAAGGTTTCAACCACAGAAATATAGAACTTTTCTATTAGAGGTCGACCGATGTGGGTTTTTCTAAAGCTGAAGCCGATATGCACCGGTGACACTGATACACTGATATTTTTTATAATCCTTTGTATGATGCTTCTAAACGTGTTGAACTATGACAGCAGGGGGCGCTGTATATTCATGTCTAGTAGGTACTTTAGGGGGAGCTTTGAAAGACAAAAATCAGTAGATTCCAAAACATAAAAAGGCAAGTCTCGGTCTTTAAGGATTCGGAAGTCATAGCCGAAAGTCTACAAAATAGGTGCACAAACTTGTGACTGATTTTCACCACGATGTGTCTCCGCTCCCCTGAGGCCTAATCTAATCTCTTTTTGGTGCAAAAAAATGGGAAGTCTCTATCACCTTGGTTTCCTGAGATATCGGCCGATTGCCAATATTGAAAATACGCTAATATCGGCGCAATCGGTCGGGCCCTACAAAAGACACACTTTCAGGATGATAAGAAGAGTGTAAAAACAAAAAAGAAAGTCAATTTAAACGCTTTCTTTAGTCAGTAAGTGTTGGTTCACTTGAGACATGCTACCTTAAGCTTAAGTGGAAGCAAGGATCATTTTTGGAGTGAGAATCAATCAATGTCTCTGTAACACACTTTGAGAACATCTCCTCAACTATTTGTTTTGCTTCCTCCCTTATCTCCCTCAGACACAAACACCATCAATCAATGCTCCGTCTCCCTCTTCCTTCCCATATTGTTGTTTTTATCTACTGTATACACTACTTACTATTCTCTCCCATTGCCAGACAGCTAGCCACTTCTGGCACGTTTTTTTTTTTTTAGAGATTTTCAGCTTGTATCTCTCTGGGGTCAGCTACGGGACACTAGGCGCTGAGGCAGAAAAGTCTTTGTTTGATGGAGCGGTCATATGGAAACAAGAGCTAGACAAACACAGGCCAAAACATTAAAGCCACAGGAACTCCGCAGTCTGTTTGCTCAGTGAGGTGTGCAGCATACCTGGCTCGCAAAGGCACAATTAGGAGCTGTGTGAAGGGGATAAACGGCTACCAAAAAAAAATGTCTGCAATGCGATATGTAAAGTTGTGTGTAATCAGTAGAGTCTTTGCAGAAGGCCTGAAGATGTATCTGGGGTTTGTCAGTGGCGAGTTCGTGCGAGAAAAAGCTGCTCCCCAACATATTTCCACAAGGTGGGTCTTCCCGTGGGGTCAGAAAGTGCGCTGCAAAGCCCACTCTACACAAAGGCAATATTACGATTCGTTATGAAGCGCCGTGTCTTTTTCCTTGAGCGCAGTTTCCTTGCATTGTGCAGTATAAGTGAGGCGAAAACACTTAGGTGAAAATGATGAATAGGTGCAAGCAACCTAAAATACCTAAGTGGCTCATTAAAGGTGGGGTGTGTAGCTTTTGGCCGCAACAGGTGGCGGCTTCGTTGATTACGATCCCACGCCAAACGGCGCAGTGTAATGGATGCGGACTTAGCACTTATTGCAGCCAGGGAGGGACAGTGTTGGTATCTAAATACAAAGCCTGTCAAATAATTAATGCATCAGGAAATTAGAAACAGTGTTGATAAATGACTTGGCGTCTGCAGAATCCAGTTGCAAAATGTAGGTGCTTCCAGTCATTACATTTGGACGTGAGATCGGCCAGCTTCAAGTACCTGGCAATTAGTATAAGGTCATTTGGTCCAACCCGGGCAGATTGTTAACAATGTAATAACGAATGTTGCTTTGTCATCATCAAACTGACCCCATCCCCAATGCCATTACAGCCGCATAATTACTCCCTCTCAACAGCTGAATCAAACTGTCAGCGACTAAAGCAGCCCACTTCAGATGATGCGTTCTTAACAGTTAAATAGAGACAATGTTTAGTATATGTTTTGGCGAGTTTGTGAACAGACATTTTGCAGATATCAAACAAATGGAGCACAACAACCCCACCTACCAGATGTCAAAATCCCATTAAAAATGTTCATACTTTTTTACTTAAATCATTATCAATAGTTCAAGGAACATAATCAGCTATATGTGGTAACTCATGGACATAAAACACATTTTAAAGTGCTTATAAACTCTTAATATTTGAGTTTTCTTAAAGTCTAATGTGATTTTGAATGTGATTTTGACTTCTGGTATCAGGAGGGTGGCAGGACAGTTGAGCCATATATCTGAGATAAAGATTCTCAAAAACATGACATCACTATAAGACAAGGAATGGGAAGTAATGAGAACTTTGTGGATTAATGGGAATGATGCTGCTGACATGCAAATGCAAAGTTGCGTTTTTTTTTTATCTCAAATGTAATAGACACGTTAAATTTTCTTCTGTCAAGCTCTTATTGGGTTTTGAATGGTTGCAATATAAGCAATCATAAAGTCAGTAGTTATTTAGGTAACATTGTACCTGTAAATAAAAAAATGCCATGGTTTTTAGTATAATACCTGTTTGCCCTACTATCTATAACATATTCTGAAATGCGCATGATTCTGGCATAAATGTCCATCCATTTTCTTCCGCTCTATCCAGGGCCGGGTCGTGGAGGGAGCAGTCTCAGCAGAGATGCCCAGACTTCCTGATCCATGCACACCTCCTCCAGCTGTTCTGAGGGGACCCTGAGGCGACACCAGGTCATCTCGGAGACATAGTCCCACCAGCGTGTCCTGGGCCTTCCACGAGGCCTCCTCACAATAGGACATGCCTAGAGCAGACCAGGAGGAGGCATCCGAAACAGATGCCCTAGCCACCTCAGCTGGCTCTTTTCGGCATTCTGGCATAAATGTTACAAATGTTGTAAATGCTCCTGAATGTGTTGCAAGTGGTTGCAAAACTAGCAATTAAATCACTTAGCTCCATTCTCTCTTCCACAATATATACAACAGTTTTAAGTAACACAACGCACCTTTAACGCCCACCCTTCAGACCACAGTGCGGCGGGGGACGTTAGTGCGAGTGGGCTGAATTGTGGCTTGTTCTCTCCTTTGTCTTTGAGCCAGAGGTTTCAGCTGTTTGGACAATGGTGCGGACTGGGCTTCCCCTAAAAACTGTGCAGGACCAGCCTCATCCTCCATGACTCATTCAACACCGAGGCTTTGCAAAGATTCAAACCAGTCGGTAATAAGTTCAGCTCTGCTTTCAAGGAACAGACTGGGAGCGCTGAAAATAAACATTATCCAATTACGCGTTTTCTCCTTGGGCCAAAACAAGCACAAAAAGGGAATTACACGTTCGGGTATCTGGCAAGTTCACAGAAGAAAGACCACCCCAAGTCCCTTAAGTCTTGCGTTACAAATCAAATGGGTTTCTCACACTAAAACGCAGCACCTAAATCTTTAAATCTCTTAGCTATTTATATTGTGTGTATTTGGGGAGGGGGTTGTTTGAAGTCAAGCGTTGCCAGATAAAACAAGATTTTGTTTTAGCCCAGCCACCTGAGGCAAACCTTTCAACACTCCCCTTGAAGCCCTCATGTAAACAGGCTGGACAAAGTGATATTAAACGCAAAAAGACATTTGTTTTGGCCACTTTCATGCACTTAAAACATAAATATCTCTTGGGTTCAGACAAGGCTTGAAGTGTTAGTCTCTTTCTCGCACCTCTCTGACAATGGCTGGTAAATACGAGACACATTCCTCACCTTGTAAATTGCCCTAGACTCAGCAGAGAGAGGGCATTTGTGCCCCTATTGTGTGTGCGTCCAAGTTTGTTCAACAGCCCCAGACAGGCCTTTTTAGAAACCAGAGGGATTTAACATTGGCCACAAAGTTTGCCGGGAATCGAGGACCAAAACAAGGTGCAGAGAGGAGAAGAGAAGGGGGGGCGCGTGGTGGGGGTGGGTTTAAAGTCAGGGAGTTGAACACCTGTAGCAACACGTCCCGCAAACGCTGATCTGAGGAATTAGGTGACCTCAGCTCAAAGTGCAATGCAGTTTTCCCCTCATTTTTCAAGTTTGAAGCTTGAGGTTGTCGGGATACTTAATTATATTACTTGAACAAGCATAAAGTTGATGACCTGAGGCGGGGTGTACCTTGGACAGTGGCCAGTTAGTGTTATTGACACAGAACGTCAAATCAGTCACACATTCAAGTAATAAAGGGCTGCTACCTGATGTTTTTTGTGCAGTGGAACAAACTATGCGTTTTCATTCTGTAAAAGTAGTTGTAAAGGCAGTGTGCATCAAATAACAAAGCCTTTTTATCCTTGTGAAGCGCTGGAATGTAAGAAAAGTGATTGGAAAGTTACAAATGGAAAGTTTGGACCACTTGTTCATTGTATAGGGCCTTTAAAGTCATGAATTAAACAAAACATAAATGCATTTGGATGTTAGAATGAAGTCAAAGAGTATCAGATGGGTTAATGGGCTTTAAACCAATGTGCCAGGTCAACGTACATGATTTTCCGTGTCACCCCAGAATGGACACGCTGCATGGAACAAAGTATCCAATATAAACCACTAACTCAGCAAATCTGCAGAGTGAAATCCCCTCAAATGCCACAGATCAGCAGCTCATAATAAGTTGTAATTTTCACCAGCTGCCAACTTATTTCCCCTCAACAGTGCATCATTATTTCTCTGGCATCCCGACACTCAGGCACGCAAACAACATCACCTGACTTAATCTACGGTACTACTGCAGCTTCCCCCGATCCAACATTTGAATCTTCCTTGCTGGAGGTAACTGCTTGGCTAATAAGCAAGGAAAGTAGAGCAGACTTTGACTTACTTTCAGCAGCAGTGGAGGAGAATCCCACCATTTTCCAGAGCAGAAGCAGAAATAAATCGCTTCATTCATGCAAAAGCTGATAAGAGAAATCCCCGGGTCAGAGCCTGCCTGTGTGCTGCTGTGGAGTCAAACACAATACTATCCTGGCAGCTGCTCGGTTCACACAGCCCACCTCTCCCTTCCTCCCTGTGATCTGTTATCTCCGGATACCTCCTCCTAGGTTTTTTCTGTGTTTTCTCTCTCTCTCTCTCTTTTCTGTCTTTCCTTTGGGGGCAGTGCTGCATGTGAGTGCTTGTGTGCGCCTATTGGAACCCCCTCTGCTCCTGTAATCCCCTGGGATCGTGAAGCACCTGGGCAAGGCTTGCTATGTAAACACACATCCCAGCTAATAGCTAACTCACATTCTCTATACCTCGCGTTCTCTGCTTGAGCGCATTATTAACCTTTAACTAGCTGCGCACAATGGTGTCTGCCATCACCGACTGCCCACTCTGAACTCACTGACACTGCGGCAAATAGCCCAATCTGTCTAGAGAACAGACTGCAACGTCGCCTTCTATCATCTTTTCAGGATAGAAATTATCAGTGTCTTTTTGTAGAGCTCAGGTGTTAGGTGTTTATTGGATAAATCAGACATTCTTCTGAATCACACACATAGGTTAAGATGGTGATACTTTCTGCAATCATGACTTGAGTGTAGCTTAAAGTAGTGGTTCTCAAGAGTTATGGCTTCAGGACCCACTATTGCCCTAAGACAGGGGTGGGCAAACTAAGGCCTGGGGGCCATATGCAGCCCCCCTATCCCTCCCTTCAATCTGGCCCGCAAAAGATGACAAAGCCCAGTTATGCATTGCCTAAAACAAGGTTTTCATTTACATAAAAAGAATAACACATAACTGCAGCTATTTTGTGGCTTTTTAAAATGTGTTTACAATCACAGTTTAGAATTTGAGAATTGTACTTGTTTGAAACAACCCAATTCTAGCCCCGGTCTGGCCCTCTTGGCAAGTGCAAAAACCCAATGTGGCCCCCGCATCAAAAGGTTTGCCTAAATCTGACCAAAATAAAAATGTAATTTGTCATATATCATATAAAATATTGTATTTTATAAGGTTTTTATTGAACAAGCAGTAGATTTGCCTTTAATAACATTGCATGGAAACACTGCCAGAGAGAGCCTTGATCATACTTTCAGTTTCATATGGAAAATATTGAAAAAAACAAAGAAATTCCCTGGAATAGTCTCGCGAACCACTGAAATGGTTCGGTGACCCACCAGTTCAGAATCACTGGCTTATGCACATCCAGCCATTTCATGATCCCTGGATGTGAGTAGTTTTAATATTATTTAGTTATAAAAAGTTGTCCCCGTGTCTCTTAGGTGTCTTGTATGTAACCTGCTGACTTGTCAACAAAGCCAAGTGCCAACTTGTTGTTGAATCACTTGTTACACAACACTATTTAATTCTCAGTTGTTCAGTTTTCAGTATTCAAACATTCTTAGTGAAGGCTGCTCTAAGGCCTCTAACCAAAAAAAACCTGAATATGGGATAAAGTAGTGTTCTACAGCTCTCTAATGAGGATGGACACTGGCTACTTGGTGGAAAAAGAAGGAAAAACACAGAATTAAACATAATAATATGGTTAAAGAGCTAGGTTTGTATTACTGAGGCCTGGATCAACTCCAAAGGAAGCCAGAAGATTAAACTTGTTTTTCTAATAAAAAGACTCCTAGACGCTGCCTATATAAGGCGGTGCTGTATTGCTACTACAGGATCACGCTAAAACCCTCGTCTCAAAACATATCTCAATTTTGCTGTCTCCTAAAAAAATAATGTCAAACCTCAGTGAGAAATTGGTCCGTACAAGTCTAGACTCCTCTATGCTACACGTGGACGGCTTATTGCCTGAAGGCAGACTCACGGGCCCCGGCACGAAACGACAGGCTGCTTTCCATCACAGTGGCATTACAGCGACCCACTCAAATCCCCAAACGCCCTGGGACAAGTGCACTACTCAACTCACAATACACGGGACTAGTGCAGGCTTTTGGGCCTTATTGGTTCCAGCGTCACAGCTTTAAGCCCGAGGAGAAACCGGGGAATTAGGCAGTAGATAAGGTTTACAGGGAGTAAGCAAAGGAGCAGGATCACGTGATGTTTTTAATACTGGTTTAGCCGCTTTTGCTGTCTCCCCCAGACAAGGCTTCTTTCTGGAAGTGTCCTTGAAGCTTAAGGGTGCTGCTGTGTAGGTGATAAATAAATAGCTGTGCATTGCAATGTGACCAGCTGTTTGGGGTTTTCCATAAGCTTTGTATGAGAAAGTGCTACACCCTACAATTGCCGTTGCAGAATTTATTGCTTTGGCTTGTTGGTGGTTTAGATTTGTGAAGGAAAGTAAGATGGATATCATATTGTAGCTGAGTATATAGAAGAAATAAACCAATTTACTCCATAACAGACGGTGTTTTTGCACTGCAATGTTTCCGATGTTTTTCCTATTTTCTTAAGCTGTAAACACCGCAGACACATCCTGCATTGCCCCGTCACGGTTTGCCACTCTCCTCTTAACTGTGACTAAATCCCACCTTTGACCTCCTGAGTCGTGCTGTGAACTCACATCGGGCCTGGGATGCCAGAGCAGGGAAGGGTTAGCGCTCGTTTCACACTTTCTGCCATCCCTCACTCCACAGCATGACGACTCTGGCTTTATCACAACGATATCTTGAACTTCGGACGAAATGTTTAGACTCACTTTGCTGACTCATGAATAAAAGACTCTTGTGAGATTTTAATCATGTAGAATTCTCATGTCCTCAGAAAAAAAAACATATCCGGAGTGATGCTTTGTTTCAGTTATCATGCTAGGTATGTCAAAGTCAAAACGCTAGCACACACTCCAATGAGCTTTACACCTTTTGAAAAACAAAAACGTTTGCTGACTAAAATACGTGGGATATATACAATTTTAATCTGATTTTGTCTTTTCCATCCTTATTTTGTATTTTCTAAGTCTTGTTTTGACACAATTTGATGCATTATTTTTAGGGATTTTTAGCAATACCAGTATCGGGTATCGGGCTGATACCACATGCTTGTACTCTTACTCGTACTCATTAATCAGGTCCCGATACCAGAAACCACTTGACGTATGGCCGGCGCAGCTTTCCAATGAGGAGAGAAAAAAGCAACAAACTGGGGAATTCTTTAGTGGAAATACAATATTCCACATAGAGCTGACTTTATTACAGACTACACTCCATCAGTCTGTGAGTCTGTGCTGGATTTAACCAGAGCTAAATGTTGTTAGTGCTGCAGCGTGAAGTCTGCATTGTTTACAAGATACAGGCTAATGTGGCTAGCTAGCCGCTAACTGGCAGCTAACAGTTCTGGCGATTCTTATGCCGTTTCATTCAGATTTTTTTAGGAGGGAAGATATTAATGCGTGGACATCAAAGTGCTCCGAAGCTAGAAAGGTAGAAAATCGACATAAAACTACTAAGACAAACTACTCATGTAACCATATTTAAATAGGAAAAACCTGGAAGAGCTTGGTCGCTTCTAACCTCACCCTCTTTTGGGTCCATAGGAATATGCTGGGAGGCTAAATGCTAACAACATCTTTGGTCTGTTTGCGTGACTGAGCACACGCAACAAGACCAGACAGGTATCAATTCGTCTAAGCTCAGGTAAGAACATATCTCAGAATGGAAAAATGGTGGCCTGTTCCTTGAACAATACTTGGTTTACGATACCAATACCTGAATGTCTTTTTTCAATAACTATACTAAAATATTTGTCGCCCTGGATCAGCAGGCATCAAAACTTGGTCTTTAAAGAGGGGGTATTACGCTTTTTTCAATCACATAGCACCAGTCTATAGCACTCTACAATGATGACGAAACCTTCTGTTGGTCTGTAAATGCAGTAAATTAGAATAACTGCCTTGTATAAAATTGCTCTCTCAAAATGGCTGTAGCGAATGTCTTGAAATAGGCCTCTGTCTCTTTAAGAACCTCAGACCCTTTCCGACACGCCCCCTCCACACGCTGTCTGTGGCATCAGTGGGGAGGGGGTTCTGCTGAGGAGCAGTGGTTGGTTACTCGGCTGGTGACAAAAGTTCGAAGGCGTCTCCAGGAGGTGGGGGCGTTCCTAGGAGGACTCAGGCAAACCTATCCCTAAAATGGCTGCCATCACAGTTTTTACAGATTACTCAAAAATACGTGCCAAGGCAACACTTCAGGCATGTTTTTAATGAGGGAATGACATAATAACATGATGTAAAGCTTGAAAAAGTCGATTTTGCATAGTACCCCCCCTTTAAAGGTAGAATACTTTTTTCGGTACCTACTTTCCTTGTCTACCCAGACCTATATTTACCCTTTGTGTGCAGTAAAATGCCTAGAAACAAGGAGTGGGAGTCAATCTATTTGGTCCAGCTGCATGAAACCATCAATTTCAGCAAAAGCGTGGCCTGTTTTAGCTGAAAAGCAAAACCTTATCTCAAAAAGTGCGTCATGCTTTAAAAAAGGGTCTGCAGGTTAAGGAGAGCTGGGTCTATGTTATCTCAAAGTCATGTTAGGGTTATCTACACACCAGCATTGAACTTGCACATAAAAGCTTGTCCAAAGAACCAAACTTCACAGCCTGCTTGTGTTTTCCCCCACAATACACATGTTTTCTTTTGTTGCACTAACAATGGATGAGGTAAACCAGTGCAACAGATGTGCTTGCGGTTGATTTTTATGGTGGTGCACCGTGTAGCAGGATGTGCCCGCGATGCCTACACTCTCGCCAGTGCTTTTTAATGATGAAACTGGCCTCCCACTCTATACTCCTTTAGATTCCAGGCATTTCCCAAGTGTGACGGCGCTGCTCTTCCCCCCCCCCAAGACAAGCCCGGGCAATAATGGGCTCATATCTGCAGGGCTTTATAACGAGTGACTAAACCAAGACGGCACGGTTCGTTGGAGAGATAATAGGAATGATGTTGGATGATTGCAACAATGACCCCACTTGTGCTTGATGTAACAAAGTAGTAAAGATGATACTGAATGTCGTCACTTGATGTTTGTGTCGCGGGAAAGTACGGAATGTGTCAATAATTAAAAACATTTTATGACCATGTCTGAGAGGGGACCGTTTAGAATACCTTACAAGAACGATGTCTGAACAAAAATCACATTTCACTTAACCTCTTAACCCCCACCTGAACAGAGCACATTTTCTCCAGTTTGGCTACACCCAAATCTAAAAGCTTAAAAAAAAAAAATAGCAGCGACAACGAGGATGGAAACGCAACTAAAAACGGTCCGGAAATGCAAGAAAAAAGTGACAAAAAAGTGAAGCAAAGAAAGCAAAGAAAAAGCAACAAAAACTTTGACAAAAAAGCAGGGCTAGGCAATTAATCGAATTTTAACCTAATCCAGATTTTAATAAAGGTTGATCACGGACGGCGCAATGCTGCAGCGCCTGTCGGGTCAATCCCAGGGAAACACTCGGCCCAAACAAACAGTAAGCAAGATACATTTGGGCAAAACAGAGAGAGCCTCAGAGGACCAGGACACGTGCACAGGGATGAAGTGTTTAAACTTTCGAAGATGGAAAACGATCGATCGCTATTTGGACCATGTGGATTTGTTTTGAGGCTGCAGCAGTGGATTAGTTGGAACTCTAACAGTGAATTGTAAGTATAATCGTCCTTTTTACTAATAAATGCGCGGTTTACTCATTTCTTTATGTACATATTAAGATGTTTGCGCTTCACTCCGTGACGTCGTGGTCTTTTGAGGCTCCGCACACAAACACGCGCCCGTTGTCTGCTTCTGACATTCTTCAAACATTACACTTTTTTGCGTCTCCTTTGCAGATTTTTGTGTGTTGCTTGGCCAGGTGAAGGGGTGACATGGGGAGGCTGTACTGTGACGCTAGAAGTGTGGGTGCTTGTTTTTGCTGCCGAGTTAGCTGGAGTTTTCAGTTTGGCTGCAGGATCTATTTACATGCTCGTCCAGGAAAGACCACATTAATAGTTTTTTTTTTCTTTTAAACAAAAAAATCGAATAGAAAATCAATATGGGGAAAATAATCGTGATTTTTTTTTTTCCATAATCGCCCAGCCCTACAAAAAAGTGACAGAAAAGCGTGACGAAAACGTAACAAAAAAAGTGACAAAAACTTGAAGAAAACATGAAAAAAAAGCAACAAAAAAGCCACAAAAAGTGATTTGACAAAGCCACATTCAAGGTAACCAAACAAACACCCGATAAGACTTCAAAGTGACATACGTGCTTGTAAGATGAATTTCCCTACAGAATTTGTTTACAATTTTCTTGCAATTCCTGTTTCTCACAATCCGCAGCAATGTTTGCCCGTTGCATTCCGAAATTATCTCGAAATGCATCAAAGGAGGCATCTGAAGGTCTCTCCGCCTGTGATCCACCGGCCGCTGACGTTACCCAGCCCACCTCATTCACAATGCCGCCCACAGACCGAGCTTCCTGTCCTACATTAGCGAAGCGCACTGACCCACTGTACCGGTTTGCCCCTACGGAGATGAGCTTCCTCCCCGTATCCATGACGTCACGTATCTACAGCGACCTTCTGTTTCCTCTTCCTGTCAGCGGACCCACTTTTAAACTAGCGTGTGCGGCAACCCTATTCTCAGCGCATTAGATCTTTCAGACGATAGGCTCAAAACCGTGCCTCCTCTGACAAATTACAGGCCATCTCAATATGCTATTCTTACAAGTGCTTATTTGTGGAGACCCTTCAGAGAAACAGTTCCTTTCTCAGGGCTCGAAAGTGCAGCGTGCAGTAAATAATGATGGTGGAGCGCGGAGCAATGCAGGCGGCCAGCAGCAGGTGATGTGAGCATGTGGGTTTTATTTGGGAGATGCCGTAAAGTTGTACAAATTGGGGCATACCGCGAAGAAACAAGGTCCTCCAACGGAGAAGCTTGAGGATATTGTAAAAAAGAACAGAATTTTTATACTTGCATGCATTTCATAACATCTTTCTTTCAGGCTTCAATCCAGTTGACTTTGGAGACGCAACATAACCTTTGTTTTTAAGAGCACTCTTTGTTTTCTCTAACTTTCTGCACATATGAGCTGTTGTAACGAATGAATTCTTAACATTTCTTATGGCCTCCTGACTCAACAGTGTCAGTTTACTCGCTTCAGTGGGTCCTATAGTGGCAGGTTTTCTTTCATGCCACGTAGGATTCCATCTTTGATCAAATTTAAATACAATGACTGATCTGCCCACCAAAAAAGTCGCCAACTGGATTTATCTAACTGTAAACCCAGATTGCTGCAGTTGGCCAGGTCCAGGTTCAGCAAAAAAAATGTGATCAGCTGACTACATGAACACCCTGAAAGACCAGGTTATTCCATCAATGGGTTTCTTCTTCCCTGATGGCACAGGCATATTCCAAGAAGACAATGCCAGGATTCATCAGACTCAGGAAGAATGAGACATAATTTTCACACATGGATTTGCCACCACAGAGTCCAGATTTTAACCCCATTGAGAATATTTGGAAAGCGCTGGAGAAGCCATTTCCCTAGTGGTCACACTCTCCCATCATCAACACAAGATCTTAGGGCTGGGCAATTAATCGAATTTTAATCTAATCACAATTTTAATAAAGGTCGATCACAATAATCGCGTGGTGCGAGAATTGGCCAGTCCTGTCACATTCTGGAAAAAAATATGGACGGTTACAAATCAGCTACAAAGTTGTGCTAACTCATCAAATGTGCAAAACAGAAACATGCGAGGAGCCGTCGGAAGATCCGGACACGTACAGGGGGGAAAGTTTACCTTCAAAAGGGAAAACTATCGATCGCTATTTGGACCATGTGGATCATTTTTGAGGCTGCAGCTGTGGATTAGCTGGACTTTAACCAGTGAATTGTACATTTGATCTTTTTTTATTCTTATAAATGCGCTGTTTATGACGAGTATTTCTTTATGTGGGCTACATAGTAAGTTGTTAGCGTGGCCTTGTGAGACTCTGAAGCCATGCGCCAATTCTCACTTCTGACATTCTTCAAACATTTCACTTTTAGCTGCAGTTTTCAGTTTTCAAGTCCAGGAAAGGCCTTTTCCCCCCTTTTTTCTTTAAAACAAAAATAATCTAGCCGAAAATCAAGATCAATCAATATAGGGAAAATAATCCTGACCCAGCCCTACAAGATCTTGGTGAAAAATGTATGCAACACAGAATCTTTTGACATTGCAGAAGCTTATAAAAACAATGCTGCAGCTATAATCAAAGCTAAAGATGCTCCAATGAAAGAGTATGTGACCTTCTTTATTGTGGTGACTTTTTTTTATCAGGCAGTGTATGCTTAAAAGTAAAGTCATGGTGGCAGAAAAGAAACATTTAACATCTTACATGTACTGTCAGTTTCTTGGCAGAGGCCTTTAAGCACCTCTGGTTTTATCTTAACATGCTTCTGCAATGGTAAATCTCTTGATTTACTTGAAACTTTACACAGTAATTGCGCACATCTCATCTCAATCGCATATGCTGTAAGACAGATCAACTAAAAGCCATTAAAGTGATGGGTGTCTACGGAGTTATTGCATGTGTGCTCCTGCTCTACGGTTTAAGCATCAACTGTGGATTTCTGCTGTGCCTATACCACCCTCTGCCTCAGACCAGAAAACTGCAGGTCAAGAGACCTCTGAAGTGAAAGCAGCTGAATCTGGACTCTGAAGTGGACAGGTCGACTACTTCTATAACAATACTTTTTGAAAAATTTGACAATACTATAAATGGCATGTGTGACAGTATTGCTAATATTATTCAAACCGTTTCAGAGAAAGAAGCAAACAACATAATGGCCGAATTCAATTAAACTCTACTTAATTAAACACAATTAATGGTACATAAATGAGAAGTCAACACACAGTTTCTAACACGCAGGGGCAGAGAGATGGATGGAGATTCCCGTCTGGTCCTTGGATCCTCAAATGAGAGTCGACAGCTGTATAATTTGCCACTAAAGCTGAGGTCAAAGGTGAGGGTTCAGAGACCGGAGCATGATACGGGCTGTTTGGTGGGTCTGCTCGCCTCCCATTCCATTTTTCATATCTGGGACAGGACAGAGGGCTTGACTCAGCCGGCTGACAGACAAAGGCCCTACAGTAAGAGTCCCATTATTCAGATCTGCCCCTTAGACTCCGATGAGATCACCACGCAGCTATGTCTCCCGCACAGAAAAGGATTGTGAGAAAGATGCTATTTTGTAAAGTGGAAGTGCTGCCTTACTGATGCCAGGATAATATGCACACCCTCACAAGACGGCTTTGTCCTCTGGGATTAGGGTGATAATAGGATTTTGCATTATTACTTTTTCGCAGCTAAGGAGTGAAAGAAAGAAGGGAAAATCTCATATTAAAAACAAACAATAATGAGATTGGACTGGAGGCATATTTCTATCTTAGATATTGCTGCTATATTTTAAAAAATATGCACAATATTTCCCATGTTTATTGAATATTTTAAGGAATATCTTCGTAGTTACTAGACCCGGAACAAAACTACCACAAAGTTAAACATGTGGCTGTAACTAGCACTGATTAATCAATGAAGTGTCCCATTGCCTATAGAGTTCAACTATTGAAATACAACGCCGGGTAAGATAAATATGTCCAACCAATCAAACCAGCTCACTTTTACCTACTTGCAATGTTTGGTTACAAATCATGTTCCAATAAAAAAAAAAAAAAAGCTGGGTCTGGTTGAGACGAGTCCCACAAGATCCCTCTCCTTAGCCAGCCTGAATTTCTCCTTGTATGAGATGCGTGGCTACAAGATCCCACAGTCACAAAAATCCATCTGGTTCGATTGACTGGACTCATGATTAACCTCTTAACCCCCGCCTGAACTGAGCACATTTTCTCCAGTTCAGCTTTACCCAGATCTAAAAGCTTCTTGAAAAAAGGAGAATGTAGACGAAAAAGAGGAAAAGGCAACAACAAAGTAGGGCTGCAACTAACGATTATTTTGGTAATCGATTAATCTACCGATTATTTTTACGATTAATCGATTAATCGCTTGGCTGTGAAAGGTGCACATAGAGCTAAAGTGACGCCGCTTGAGGACATGTTGATGGAGTAAACTTAAAGTAAACGTTTGTACAAGGCTATTTGTGCTAATTCTGCTTTCTGATTGGACGAGACAAAGACAGATATTTATGAAATTTACAATGTACAAAACACTGCAGACCCTAACTTTAAAAACAAAGTAGGTTTTCATCCAAAATACATAATTTTCATGTCTTTATTGCTCTACTTTAGTCTGTGTTTACTAGAAAACGATGAATCGATTACTGAAATAGTTGACAACTATTTTAGTAATCGATTAGTTGTTTCAGCCCTACAACAAAGTGACAAAAAAGTGGCAAAAGAGTGCCGGAAAAATAACAATAACACGATAAAAAAAGCGACAAAAACAAGATTAAAGAGAGATGAAAAAGCAACATAAAAGCCACAAAAGAGCAACTAAAAATGTGACATAAGTGACAAAAAAGCAACAAAAAAAGCCACAAAAAAGTGACAAAAATGCAATCAGAAAAAGCGATGAAAGAGAGACGAAAACTTGACAACAGCGCTTCAAAACTGTGATAAATATGCGACAATGTGATAATAGAGTTACAATCATCAGTTATGCAGGTCTTAGCTTTCAAATAAGGCATTACACTGACCTATAGGCATCGAGAAGCTATTTGATTTGGGTAAAGCCAAACTGGAGAAAATGTGCTTGGTTAAAGTGGGGGGGTAAGAGGTTAATATACCTTGACGTTTTACCTCTCTGTTGTTGATTTAATCTGAATATGGCAGAGATTCTCAGGTGACGGTGGTCATTTCAAACTCCAGTGCACTGTCATGTGCAAACCGCCCACTGCAGGACACAGTCAGACCCTGAGCGTGAAATTTTTATGTCCGACAGCAATTTCCAGTGAAACAGCAAACATTGTAAGATGCTTACAACTCATAATGTTCATACAGAAGTGAAAGCAGATGTAGATGTATGTCATAGTGTGTTTGAGGAATCCACCGATAGTGAGTGTGAAGTTGTTTCTTGGTCGTTTTGGGGGGTTTTCTTACTGTATATCATTTTGACTTATGCATTTATGGATATTTCTCCACTGCTGTTCAAAACATGACAGACTGTGCTAATAATAAGGCCTATACTGTGGTACGGGTAGGCTCCATCTTTGTTTGACATCATCATTACATCCCACATGGGGCCCACAAACTATAAAATGTACATTACATTTTTAGGTTCTTAAGACTTATCCTGCATTTTGACCATAATCAATCTTGAGTACAAAAGCGCTTGTGTCATTTGCTCCACATAGTCCCTTTATGGACGATATCACCATGGAAACCTTCTTAAACATTCTGCGAGCCTTGTCCGGGCCTTAAGCACTCCCCACTATAGGAACTCCCCCTCACTCACTGACATAAGCACAGCGCGCGGATCCTGTGTGAAATCGAGCCGTGTCCCCGTCAAAGCTGTAGCAGCAGTGGGGTTAAAGAGGGGAATTCCATGCTTTACTCTGAAGCTGCGCAACAATTATCCCTGATTTAGGGCTCGTGTGTGACAGGACGCACACATACATCAAACTAAATTCACTGTACGCTATGCATGTGCTGCGCGTATCAGCGTTAACATGTCTGAAAATGTCAACAAGGCTCACCCAAAAGATAAAAACAATAACTTTTGATCTCTGAGGAAAGAAAACATCTCACAAGTGTGCATAATATACAGTGTAGTTGCCACCAATGCAGTGTATAGGTAATGAAAAAGAGTATGTGCTAGAAGGTAATCTATATTGATCTCAAACTCATCTAAGATTTCTGGGATTCAAGTCACACCGTTTCCAAGCTAATTGTATCAGGAAGACTGTTTATTATGAAAGGATACTATGTAAATAATATATCATGCATAATAGGCATTTGTGACCTACTACACACACAGTAGGGCTGGGACGATCCACTTTTGTCACAATCCGATATGTATCACGATACTCAGGGTCCGATATGTATTGCGATACGATGGATAATTATGATCTGTAATATGTTCACCTTAAAATGTACACAAAAGAAAACAGTCATGTGTCTAAAGTTTGTAAACCCAATGACATTTGACAGTTATTCAAGTGTTTAGATCGAAAAGTGCATTCACACAAAATGTAACAAATTGCTGTTACTGGAAAACAAAGCAGTGCATGATAAAAATGCCTCCAAACACAAGTATTGAAAGTATTGCGATACTTGGAAAAAGTATCGATACTTGATATTGCAGCACAAAGTATTGCGATCCAAATCCGATCCGATATATTGTCCCAGCCCTACTACACAGTAGGTACATGACACAGTGAGATCATCAAGACATAAAGAAACTGGCATTTCAATGTTTTCGTCTCTTCCTTGTCCAACTTCTGTCTTCTTCCCTTATTTACTTCCAAGTTGCTTCCCGTCAACAGAACTAACTTGTTTGTGTAATATGATCATGCAAAACACTTCAGGCGTGATATCAATATCCAACCCACACATACTGTATCATGTAGCAGCCTTGCCACTGCAATATAGATCTCTATTGTCTACTCAAGCTCTTCCATATGCAGCAGACAGCCCGACAATAGCACAATTCATTAAATCTGGGTTAAACACGAGACAGTCTCAGCCCTCCGCTGCTCCACACCTCTGTTGGGACAGCCTCGCCCCTCACACACCCAACTCAAACTCAGCTTCTCAGACCAAAATGAAAACAAACTTTTTCCACACAGCTGCTGTATCTGGCTAAGATAGGGCTTATCAACAAGACATAACAACTTCTGGGTGAACCTACAATGCTGTGCAAACAAAGCAATTCTGTGACATAAAAGGTTTTATACAACTGAAAAAATAATAATAAACCTATGACCACAGAGCACACACAGACTTCACTGGTCCCATAGCACATCACACTCTAGGACGTGTACACAACCTGTTCAATCTTAGCAAGTGGAGATGCTCTTTAGTCCACAAAGAACTCGTGTTTTGCAATGGTAAAGTCTTAAAGCTAATCTAGTTCTTCAAGTGGTTGGCAAGTTCTTTATTGTATTGTATTCAAAACATTGACCACCCTTTTATACTGTCCTGACTGTAATCAATATTCTGATCATCAGGGATGCACAATATGGGTGGGAAATGTGTTTGTTCCACTCAATATGAAGAAAAATGTAAGCTTTTTTGTTTTCTCCATCACATTGTATCAAAACAAGACTTAAAAAATGAATAAAATCATCAAGGCCAAAATGTAACCAAATCAGGAAAATCAATATCTAAAAAGAAATGGTTGCACAATTTAAATAGTAAATCTCAGTTAAACAGAAAACCTCAGTGACATACTTTGAGGCCGTAAAGTGAATCCACTACAATAGTTACCATTTTCGTCACCAAACCTTATTTCCAGCAGTTCACGAGACAATTCTGAGTATTCTATCCCAGCATATGACATACCGAAGCTTCTGCCAGCAACATTTGACTGAACAACAATGATGCAACAGTCATGCAGGTAACCCAGAGAGCATGTATCAACAGTAAGGTGCTCTCAGGGGCCTGGAGTCATGGCTGTGCGTTTTCTCCTGTGGTGAACCCAAACATGAGGTTCCTGTGTACTCAGGCCGCACTGACAGACGAGCGCCTCTCAAAACGTCCTCCATAGGAGGCTTTGTTCAAACAGTGTTACACACTTCCACACTTCATTTCCTCCGGATCTGGTAAGACATGTAAATAAGCACAAATAAACATGCATCGATTGCGAGTGACAAGTACTGAAAATAAAGTTTCATTGTGCCACTGCTATATTTGCACTAATACTCCCACACTTATACTATGTGTGAACTCACAGTTTGCATGCTATAGCAAACGTTTTCAGAATTTAGGCTGGACAAAGTTGGACAACCAAGACCATATGAGTTTTTGGAAAACTTACTTACTTGCACAATGATCTACTATTATCTTCTTCCTCGTGTACAACTACTATAACTACTTGACTTGCCAAGCGCTATTGGGGTTAACACTGGACCGATTGTACTGTATTTGGCAAAGGTATGGTATGATTTAAAACAATGTATTTAGAAAGGATTTATCCAGAAAGTATGCATGTATGTTTCTTTCTCTAAGTATTTCCCCAAAAACCTGTTGACATTGGGATGGCAGAGCAGCACAAAGGCAGGAAAAACAAAATAAAGCTTTATGTATGTTCCTCGGCCCATTTCCTCTCACCTTCACATCGTCAAGTTAAAGGGTCCATAAAGACTCCTCTTGTAATCACTCTCATATGTTCACCTGCCCAGCGGCCCATACAGTGCCAAGGTAACTAAAGGCAGTAACATGACAGCTGCTGTGTCACATGTAAAGAGATCAAACACACTCAATAAAATACATTTAACTTTACAATATGGAGCCAGGTCACGCCTTACTGGATCCATACCCCGAGCCAAAGCCCACAAGGAGAACATGAATTTGTTTTCAATTACAATGTGGGAAAAGTGTTGTGCTATGCAGGGGGGGAGCAAGCCGCACCCCTACAAAAACACACACAAGGTAGGAACGCAGTGCAGTTATGTTTTAGGCTATTTCTTACTCAAAGCATTGGTCTTATTTATAAAATGTATTACAAACAAGTGCCTTATATGCTGCCAGAGTGAAATGTAGTGACATGAACAGAAGGACATGATGGATGCCAACAAAACTGTGACAAATAACGCGCGAACATACACTGTGCACTATATCCAATAAATCAGTTAATTACTAACGACACAAGTGCTTCACAGACAAATGCAACAATTCAAAAACACACCATTACCAAGCATAAAGTTATGGCTCGAAATGTTCAAATCTTACCTTTGGAGCCATTTAAGTCCATCCTGCGGGAGTTCAGGGAGTTTTAAATTTGCTACCGGTCCATGTGGGAGAGCGCAGGGACCACGGCTGAACCCGCTCGCGTGTGTGCGCCAGGGAGAGACCTCTCCGCTGGGTCCTAGAGGAAGCGCCTGCCACTGCCAGTATTCTTGGGTAACTGGTTTTAAAAGACGCCAGGCCTGGGGGGGTTAAAGGGTTGAAGACCGAGGATTGAAGAGCGTTAAGCCAACTATGCAGCAAGCAGCATGATGCGTAAAGTTAGTTCACCACCAAGAAGCCTATACCCGATGGAATTGCCTTTAAACTAAGATTGGCTGAAGGATTTCTAATGGATTATGAAAATGACACTCATTTAGATTCATATTTTACAGTCAGAATGGGGGTTGTTATTATCTGGAAGCATCAGTGGAAAAACGATCATATTGAAGGGAGCATTGTTTACTAAGTGGTAGCAAGTGCTAGTAGTAACACACAATCTCCAGTAGATGGTGGTATTGCTTCTTTGCAGATCCAAGGGGATCGAGGGGAAATGGCTCAAGATTAAGTTACTGCTCAGTGCTCATCATTATAATAGCACTAGTATCATTGCATGTCCTCACATACAAGCTCCATAAACAGCTGGAACAGCATCCTGCTCAATCTACCCTGAGAATGCACCTCATTTAACACCTTGAAGACTCAACAAACAACTGGCTGAAATGAAATCATCAATATGCTCATTGAGCCATTTGTCAGGATCTTCTGAACAGCTGGACTTCATGGACAAAAATGCTGCTGTCTATGTAACAAATGTATATATTTTGCCTCGTTTGAATACATTCTCTATTTTGAGAAGAGTTTTCTTCATTGAGATGCATGACCTGCCTCTGTGCTGGGGTCTTTCTCTGGTGCAGACCTAACTTTCAAATGTGATCAATGTCTATGCACTAAGAACTACTATATTTGAACTAGTGTGTATATGTAGCCTTAACATTTATATTTTTCTAAATGTATGAACTTTAATAATTGCTGCTGTTGGCACTACACCTTTTGCAGATATTACTGACACATTTACAGAATTCTGCATTTATTTGTACTGTCCCTGTCAAATAAACTCAAACATATATTTTCGAGTGCATAGTGAATGATATTTGCACCCAGGTTCAATTTGGTGATGTACAGTAATAAACTATGATTGAAGTTTTAATTATATAAACTCAATTGTAATAGTAATAGCAGTGTTTAATATCCAACATTTCAAATATTCTTGAAGTTTTGATATGCATCCATTGGCAAATGTATGGTTCTTTGTATTTAGTTTAAAGGGTTTTAGTCTCGTATCCTGTGTCTGTGCTGTAAAATCATGGTACAAAGCAAAACATTAGGCACCGAAAAGTTCGATTTTAGTTTATTTTAGTGACAAAATCCATGAACAACAGTATTCAAAAGATGTCAGCCCTGGATCTGTTACACCGCCTTCCAGAGCACGTTGTAGCAAGTGAAAATAACCTCTTTAGCTACAAAATTATTTCAAAACAATATTATATTAGTGAGAACTTGTTGACCTCAGTTTCCATTCTAAAACATTTATCTGATATTGCAATAACTGACTTGTATGGATTGCACTACTGCACAGTGTACTAGAGTCTACTTAATGGAACCATCGCCATTGACTTGCATTGGAAGTGTGCCCGTGCCTCTTCACTTTGGTTTTCATTCTCAAAACAAATCACTGAAAGTCACACATACCTTTTTACCAACCCAGCTGAAGTTGGGACACTGTGTGAAATGTAATAAATGTACACACCTTGGTGTACGGGACTAATTTTGTGTTTTGTGGCCATATACAATCAATAAATAGAATAGTGCTGCATTGAAGCTCATTAACACGTTTCTTTAGGCACCAAGTCAGAAAATGTCACATGGACCATTTTTTTTTAACATATGTTATTGTAGAAATGACTGTGAGAACGACAGACAGATCGGTGCGGCGTCAGCAGTGATGCGGTCGCTGTATCGGTCTGTCGTGGTGAAGAGGGAGCTGAGTCAGGAGGCAAAGCTCTCGATTTACCAATCGATCTACGTTCCCACCCTCACCTATGGTCATGAGATTTGGGTAATGACCAAAAGGACGAGATCACAAATACAAGTGGCAGAAATTAGTTTCCTTTGCAGGGTGACTGGGCGCACCCTTCGAGATCGGGTGAGGAGCTCAGTTACCCGGGAGGAGCTCGGAGTAGAGTCGCCGCACCTTCACGCCGAAAGGAGCCAGCTGAAGTGGCTAGGGCATCTGTTTCGGATGCCTCCTGGAGGTGTTCCAGGCATGTCCTAGTGGGACAAGACCTCGTGGAAGGCCCAGGGCAAGCAGGTGGGACTATGTCTCCGAGCTGGCCTGGTGTCGCCTCAGGGCATCTCTGCTGAGACAGCTACCCCCGCGACCCGGCCCCGGATAAAGCGGAAGAAAATGGATGGATTGATGGATAATTGTAGAAATATAATCTTAATAATTCATTGTATTATTGATCGGACAATGACATTCAAAAGTAGGTTTGTCATGACCGTCAGATTCAAGTGGTCTAAATGAGTTTTCTCCAAACGGAGGCAGGTCGCTCCCGTAGAGATAGGGCTCAATCCATTAAGAGGTTGCTGGAGGGACAGTCTCTCTGCTGGCCCGGGAGCGCCTTGGAGTTCCCCTGGAAGAAGCTGTGCGTGTGAAGGAATCATGTCTATGGAGGAAATGTGTGTTGATAGGGAAGTCTGGGCATCTCTGTTGCCTCTGTGACCCAGTCCCGGATAAACGGTAGAAAAATGATGGATGGATAAAAATGAAGGTCAGGTTTTTTAGCTAAAACTACTACTAACTGAGTTTTGTATATACATTGCACACAGTACCCCCACTTTTTCAGACTGAGCTCAATAGGTTTTTGCATTCCGATATCTTTAACCGTTTCTTAAAAAGGGGAAACAAACTGCATCTTAAAAAAAGCAAAGCTAAGTCACTCTCACTCTCTCTCACGATAAACCATTCACTCAGATAAAGTGTCAGGAATCCTCTGTTTCTACATTCTATGAATTCAGATTGCTGGTGCTGCACACTGTAAATTAGAGATGCAATAAGGCAAAGCCAAAAGTCTCTTTTAGATCCACTTGTTTTTCCTCACAGGAACCCCATTGGTCCTTCGTCATATCTAGATATCACAAACAACCATCTTCAACACAGTCTTGGAGCTTTATAACACTTTGAACTACACACTATTAAGCATTTGTACTGCTTCGTATACTTGAATTATTCAACAGCTAGACTACGCTGGAAGGAAAAGATTGAACGAGCTGGTCAGGGGGGCCAGCTCTGTCCTGGGCTGCCCACTCCACTCTGGAGGAGGACATTACCCAAGCTCTCATCCATCATGGGCAACACCTCTCGCTCACTGCACGGGACTGTAGAAGAGCTGAGCAGATACTTGAGAGGCAGACTGAGGCCCTTGGCCACTGACTGTCAAACTCTACTGTAAAGTAACTGTGAAATAACCTCTTTTTTGTGAAACCATGTGGAATGACCTCTGTATCTGCTAATGTTTGCAGTAAGAATCACTTTATCATCACAATCACCTTCACTATGAGTGTAAACTTAGCTCTTAGCAACAATGACTTTTTATTTTGTTACATTTGTTCTAAGTTGGTTATTTATTCTGTTCCTTTTTTAACGTTTGTATTCATTGTACATAAGATACCTTTATATTGTTTGCCCATTTACCTTTTGTGAGATCCATAAAGTCTTTGCCTACAATATATTCCTCATCATTTAGTTATCATTTACACAAAAGCACGAAAAACTATTAACGTTATTGCCCAGACTATGAATGTTTTAAACGCCTATAACAAAAATAGACTTAAACCTTCTTTTTCAACATTAGCCAATTAATCAAAGCATCTTTCCAGATCCTCGTAAACGATAAACAAATGTTGAGGAACGCATTATAAATATTCTATAAATGATGTATTAGGTATTTTCCAATGCTTACAGACGTGTTACAAACGTGTTTAATAGTGTGTAGTTATTATAAAGTAAAGCATTACAAAGTCTTTTGCTATTGCTTGCGCTACACAGTTCATCTGTCTTTGTCCTCCCGTTCTCTCAGAGGTCCACGCTGGTGTGACCACTGTTTTGGTTTTTGAGGAAGTCTTGAACAGTCTCTCAGCCATGGCAGTGAAAGTCAGCGGAAGTCCTAGTTGTCTAGTGGATCCTTCATATATTTCATAAGTCTCTGTTAGTAACTATGTTATTATGTGACCAGGCCGTGACTAAAACAGTCGCGCCTGTTTCTTCAGTTCGTTTCTTTTCCATAAAGCCAGTCGGTCAAACTCCTCCACGGTCATGCCGAAGACTTGACCAAACTCCTCTGGGGACAAATGCCGCTGAAAAACACAATGCAAATATTCTCATTGAATATTATGGCAAGACGGCAACATTTTGTTCTTCACATGCAGTAATAGTATCAGTAATAGCAGTCCAAGTATGTTGCAAATCCTCAAATTTTATTTCAGTTCATAATTATTATTTATGTTTCATTAATTTATTTGCCTTTTACAGTAAATTTAATTAGATGTATTTCTACACATACTTCTTCTTCCGTCAATCAACTTGAATTACTTTGCTTACTATGCTCTGCAAATGAACTTGCTCTGCATTTTGCGAGTTAGTAGTGTTAAGAGTGTTTGCAGTTATCAGAATACAAATACTGTATGTAATTGTAAGAAATATATATTTAATAATAAATACAAGTGTAAGGCATTCTTGTGTTTGGTTGTTGTTGTCCCACGTTGCCTCACATTAAATGGAGTGCACTGGTTCCCTGGCCTCCAAAGATATACCTCTCGCCTTCTCGCTTACCTGTATTGCATGGGCAAGATTTGTGATGTATATTTTGAGGAAATTTCAGGTAGAAAATGACATTTTTAACACGTCTGGGAGCAAGTACATTTAAGAGGAAGTGAATTATGAACTGCTACTACTGTTTGTTTGAGATCAATCCCTCAGACTCCGTCCACTTTCCATTTGTAGTAATAACAAGAACAACAACAACAAAGCAACGTTAGAAGTATGTAGTATTTAGTTGTAGTCATCAATCAAAAGTGAATGCATCAGCGTCAGTAACAGGCAATAGTAGACTGATAGTTATTTCATTCATACGCTTACCTCCAGCCTGGCTCTGTCCACATCATGTGGCAGTCTGCTGCGCCCTCTTGTGGTGACAATTAGCATTTCATAAGGATAAACCTGAAAAGGGAAGATATACAGCAATGTCACACACTTGAGATGTGTTGCTTTTTGCAGAAACATGACACAAAAGTTAAAAGTTTGAGCATACCTTATATTCAACTGCAAAAAAAGAAAAAAAAGAAGAGGAGACAAATAATTTAATTACTTGCTTTCATGTGATAAGACCTATAGCTATTTAAATCCACCACATCATTACCTTTGTTTCCCCAGTTGACCTCACTGGAGCTGTCATACTGATATTGGTAGCAATCAGCACTCTGAGGCTGCAGAGAAATCAGAGAGGAAAATATATTAAAGTTTGTTAGTTGTGGTCCAAACTCATTCCAAACACATTTCTGACATCCCAGTGCATCACAGGGATGAGTTTCTAAGCACTTTCAGGAAGTACTGTCAATAATAGCGCAACAATGTCTGTTATTCACAAGTATTATATTACAACACATGACCAAAAATGATTAATCCACAAAAAAAAGGTATATGTGGTATTTCAGGTATACGGTCTTTATCGTTTACCATTTCTTTTAGTGTCCCTGTCCTATAACAAGAATGAATGAACCCCTATGTAATCAATGTAAATAGACTCACCCGTTGAAGACCATTTCTTCCATAACCAGGAAGTGAAGAGGATTTACATCCAAAATCTAAACAGGGAAACAAGGTGTACATTTGAATCCAGAAAAAAACACATGACAGCATATTCATCATCAATCTCCTGGCAAATATAGCCCTGCTGTGGATTGGTCACAGTTGGAGGTGATTTCTTTTCAGTCCCGTCGCCGACACTGCTTCACGAACACCAAAAGATGGCGCTCTTTTCCAACTCACAAATTTACAAAGTGCAGACGTTGCAAACAGCACAACTACATGTTCATAAACAGACCACACCATCTAAAGGTAATGTCAGCTATAATGTTGAACTCATAATTTCACAGCATAATGTTAAAAAACCAAGCTCACCACTTTCACTGCTGTACTGAGACCGAGGAGCTGTGAAGAAAAAAGAAATCAAAGTTACACAAAGAAAGTCCTTGATAAAATATTCAAAATGTTGCACAGTTTGTACTCTCTCCTTTGAACAATAAGGGACACTTTAACATAACAAAACATCACAAAAGGCAAAAATGATATCATCCAAAAATCAAATGGTGATTTACTTAACCAGTTAGCTGAAAAAAAAAAAAAGTAAAAAGAAGAACAGTCTCCACATATGGCCCCTCCCTTTGCAGAAACCACATTAATGAGCCGTCTTACTGCTCATAAATAAAGCAGGAAGTGGGACAGCAGCTGGGAGCAGGGGAGAAAGATGCTCAGATGAATGAGACGATCGACGTAGCGCGGAGTTAACACAGTGAAGATGTGAAGACAGGAAACGCTCGATGAGGAGACTGCAAATCCACTATAGCCTATGCAATGTGTTTTTTAGTAACAAGTGTGATGACAATTTGCACAAGGCTGTCTGTGTCAAAGCGGCATGAGGTAGTCGCACTGCTTGGCCTGAATAAACAACAGTTTTTAACAGTAGCATCACTATCGCAGTGTTAGGTGTATATTTTTGAGTCTTGTTTTGGCAATTACGATTATTACGATTATTTCTTTAATATATGGTTATAATAATGCAATATTCAGTTCAGACAGTTATAGAATACTAAGATATTTTCCACCTTTTCCACATTATTTACCCAAATCTAAAAGCTTCAACAACAAAAAAAGCATCAAGATAGTGACAAAAAAAGTGACAAACGTGCCGGAAAAGACAACAACAAAACAAAAAAGCCATGAAAAAAAGCTGTGAAAAATCAATAAAAAGGCCACAAAGTGACAAAAAAGAGACGAAAAAACAGACCAAAACATGACAAAAACGCTTAAAAATGCGACTAAAAACACGGCGACAATGTGACAAAAAAGTTACGATAAATTAGGACTAAATTACACAGAGTAAACTGGGATTTTGAAATATTCTAAGTCAAAATTCATTTTAATTTTAAGCTCTATAAGGAATGGAATCTTAAACAAAACTGAGAAAAGGTAAAATTGTCAGCGATATTGAATCGTCTAAGATCACAGTATCAAGGGTTAAATAAAACGGCACTTTATTGTTTCTGTGGGTGAAAACATCAATTAATAA
The DNA here is from genome assembly GCF_951799975.1 of Gobius niger. NCBI lineage: Eukaryota > Metazoa > Chordata > Actinopteri > Gobiiformes > Gobiidae > Gobius > Gobius niger. The sequence continues at coordinate 12,152,039 of NC_136856.1, forward strand.
GAACAAAAAGATCTTGTGAAGGATTATATCATTTCTTTGTGGGTGGATATGGAAAAAAATAACTGCCTGAGAACCATTTAAAAAGAAATCGAACTTGTATCTGACGACAAAGAGCCTTGACTCAGCAGACCTTCACAGAAACAGTCACTTCAAAGCTCTCTTTATTCTTTCCCAGCCGTGCGTCTTTGTCACACCTGGTTAGACGGTGTTTTCACGGAGCCCGAGACCATTTCAAATGAGAGCGATCAGATATCCACGCACCAGTGACGGGGCACATCTGCTGCTACAGCTGTTTGAAATGCTCAACATGTTTCCAACTCAATAAACTGCTTTAGCCTGAAGTGGCCCTGACCTTCGCCAACCTGCCCTCACCGCCACTCTCTGCCTGACACCAGCACTCAATGGAGTCAGGTCCACTGAAAAGCCTGCTTTAATTAGGATTTTCTATGAGGATTCGATAGTTACAGTACATACAGTCACAAAATGGTCCTATTGCATTGGAAAAGGAACCTATTTGCATGGGTGTTTTCTATTTAGAGTCCTCAGTAAAAGTCTCACAAACCTTCTCCAATGATTTCATGACGTCAAATGGAAATTAGGAACATACTATTTGTTGGTTGCTTTAGCTATGTATAATAATCATTTACCCTCATTTTGTTTAAATGCTAATGAACCTTGCATAAACAAGTGAGCGGTAACTACAGTCCAAAAGCATGTGGAGTTAAGTTGGTGAATTTAAATTGCCGTTTTGTCCATGGACTGTAAATGGTCTGTGAGTGTGCTGTGTTTTAAAGCATGAACTCAATGTCTCATGTGGACAATGTGGAGAATGATGAACATACGAAAATATACGCTTAACATAGCATCGAAGGTCAAATGCTGAGGACACATTTTACCTACGGGGACAATAAATTACAGCTTGTACATTAAAGGAACAGGCCACCGTTTTTACATACTGAGACATGTTCTTACCTAAGCTTAGACGAGTTACTGTCTGGTCTTTGTGCGTATGCTCAGTCACGCAAATATTGTTAGCATTTAGCCTCTCCCAGCATAGGTATAGTGTCAAACTGGGGTGAAAAGGGAAGCTACTAAGCTGTGCCACATTTTCCCTATTCAAATGCAGTTTCGTGAGCCTTTACAACGATCCAAGTCTAGTTACACAAAATTAAACATGTCGATTTTCTAAACGGATAAAAATGGGTGGATATATATTGTAAGGCGTAATAACATAGGAGCACTTGGACGTCCATGCAGTAATATCTCACTTTACTGCACGGACATTGAAGTGCTTTTAAGGTATTATTACGCTTACATATATAGTGCCCCTTTTAATCCATTTAGAAAATCGACATGTTTAATTTTGTGTAACTAGACTTGGATCGTGTAAAGGCTCACGTAACTGTATTTGAATAGGGGAAACGGGGAACCGCTTGGTAGCGTCTAACTTCATCCCAGTTTGGCGCTATACCTATGCTGGAAGAAACATTTGCGTGACTGAGTGCAAGAATAAATACCGGACAGGTACACATCAACTCGTCTAAGCTCAGGTGAGAACATATCTGAGTATGTAAAAACGGTGGCCTGTTCCTTTAAACAACATAATCTTATTTGTGGAACTGACCATATAATGATGCCATACACGTACAAATAAAATACAGATATTTTATCTCATGCATGCCAATATATTAAAACTTCATTAAGGATGCAAAAACCATGGTCCATATACTATATACTGTATCGTTTTAAGTTTTTATACTGTAGTTTACTATTTATCTAGCAAGTTTTATGTTTCATCTTGCACATTTGCACTGAAGAAAATTCCTAGTTTGGGAATCTATTCTGATTCTGACAAGCTTCTCTAACTAGTCACTATTCACTCACTCCATATTGAGTGGTGTACATACGTTGCCACAGCTGCCATGACTGATGGAAGACAGGCTGCTGAACTGCGCCATCGGCCCTTACGTCCACCACTAACCACTCACTCTTTCGATTAGTGACGAAACGCTCTCACCAACTGAGCCACTGTCACACAAACGCATGCACTGTTTTTACCCAGCCCTGACTCCAGGCTGTGGCGTTTCTCTAGGGGCAGTAACAGTCTCGTGCACAGGGGGGGCAGGGCGGATGCTTACAGCCGTTGACGGTGTTGTTGTACGCCGTGGAGACGTAGCCCGTCGTGTTGAGCGTTTCTTTGCTCCCACTTTGAGAATTCCTCCGACTTCCCCAGGGGTCGTTGTCATAGGAACCAGATCTAGCCTTCATCTCCTCCTTTAGGATCATCCTCCCGATACCACTCCCAATCTGGAGTTCACGAAGAAAAGCAAGAAAGAAAAAATCCATATAATATTACGGACACGAGGGCAAAATGAAGTGAGAAATGACGAAAAATATGAATGAATAAAAGCAAATAGAAAAGAAAGATCATGAGGCACTATACCATAAGAGGTGCATTATTTATGGATGTTTCTGTGGAGCTGGAAGACGAGCTTGTGGAAAGCGAGACAGAGAATAATGAAGCCCTTACTCTTTGAAGACCGTGGCTCCAGCCCTCTTCATCCCCTCCTGTTGAAAAACGCCTTCTTGGGGCTCGATACGCTGCGCAAAACGAGACATTTTTACATCAGTACAGAGAGCACAGTTATTTTGGGACATTTTAAACATGTGTGGATGCACAGATGTTTGGACTGGGGAAGTCAGCGCTCGAGAATGAGATGAAAAGATGTTCCAAAAATGATAAATCAAATAGAAAGGTGTGAGTTTACTTTTGTTTACCCCAAAAGTGACTGTTTTGATAGACAAGCCTTGTTATTGGTTTTGGTTGGCCACACTCAGATTATTGAGTTGTATATATTTGTTCCGAGCCTGATAAGCTCAGCTACTTTCTTTTAAATGCATGAATGTCTGAAATCAAATTCAATAATTTATCCACCACCCAATTATAGATGTTTCGTAACGCATCGCCCAAATGAGACATTTACTCTCCCATAACCCCTTATCATTCAAGGCTCACTTTATAACTTCTCTCATCTTTGATTAACTGTATTTAAAGTTCCGTCTGTTGATTTTGCAGAAGATGGCGCTGATTCTCTCTTGTCGGTAACTTGTGTTGACACGCACCAGGCGTCCCTCATTGATTACTCTCTTTGGGTCAATCACACTCATCTGAACTTGGAATGACAAGACAATATCCCAGATCCCAAGTCTTTGGATATAATAGGTAAAGTAAGTCTGTACCCATGCAGGCCAAGCTAGTTTGTTCCCTCAGACGAGTTCACGCTTTCATCATTGACATTTTCATTGTAAACAGAGCCCCCAATGTTCCAGAATCAGGATCAAAACAAAGTACTACTCAATTTAATGACTTAAAGGGGCTTGATGCAAGTTGGTCATTTTATACTCACTACTGCCACCTCCGGTCTTATGCATAATTGCCATCTCTATATTAAGCTTGTGCATGACGGCACTTCGGACCCAAAGTAACACTTGTCTGAGTGACATTGCAGGATTTTAGAGGCAGCTGTGGTGAACAGGTCTGGGCTTATTCTCCACATTAGGACATGGCTGGAACATGTCGGGGGAGGAAAATACTTAACATTTTAAACTCCATTTAGTCCCTTTAACATTGACATTCATGTGACAGAATCTGGATACCCTAATTTTACCCCAGAGGAAGAAGAGCAAATTTAACCAAATCCTGTGCAAATACACAAGTAATCCTGGCTCTCAGAGGCCAGCTTAACAAACACAAACATTGACAAAAACGCCTCAGTCAATGTCAAACCTCGGGTCTCATGAATAAAGAGGCACCATATTCAATCTTTGTAAATATATCTTTACATAATTTAGCTCCAAATTTAACGGGGCTGCCAGAGGGACTGCCACAAAGAAGTTTGCTGCTGCTGATATTCATAACCTGCTGTAAGCAATGTCAGAAGTAGCCTCAGAAGTACCTCTTTTTTTCTACAAAGTAATAGAGCACATCGGTGTTAACAAGGGAACAGTGTGGAAAGAGTCATCTGTTCTGTGAGTGCGGTACCTTTAGGAGAGCTGGCGTAGTTGTAATAGTCGGACTCTGATTGGCTGTATGACTCAGGAGAGTAGGTGGAAAGTCTAGACGACCTCAGTATGTCCTCGCTGGTCCGGCTCTTGGTCGCTGCATCCACCACATAATTATCTGAAATCAAAAATAAAAAAAATTGATTGAACTAGTGAGAAAAAAGCATTGTTAGCAGTGGAAGAAGGAGTGTCACTGAAGAGGGAAACTTGAGTGCATAAATATAAACAACAATCAAATCCACTTTAGGGCCACTTTAAAGGACACCGTTTGTCAAATCTCGGATGCAATTTATTTCCGTTTCTGCCGCTATTCCCCAAGAAACCTCAACATCAATATGACATTTCTGTGCACAGAAATCCATATCCAAGCACACTTCTTTTCAATATGGTAATACAAAAACAAAGGCAAGCTAGTTTGCTATAACCTGTCATATATTTTGGTTTATTGCTCAATTGTTTTAGCCATCAGATCTGACAATTCAAAGCATGGGGCTCTTTGCAATTTCTGATTAGGCTTTAAAAACAAAGAATTCTGGACATGGACGACTTTTGCATCGTGCGTCGGTTTCAGGATGCATTGCTAGGATAAATGTACATAATAAAGTGGCCAGCAAACAGTCATCATTCTTACAGATCAATATGTCAGTCTGTGAAATCATTAGTGTACATTAAGCTTGGTCATTCTGATGCAATGTAAACAGTGTAAACGGATGATATTACAGTTAAATGCCACCGACACATTGCTAATGGAAGTCCTTGTTAGGTGGCATGCAACAACACTAGACACAATAGCCATTCCAGCACAAATACGTGGTTCATTGACAATCATCGACAAATCTTCAAACAAGAGACATTGATGGATGAGATACAGACATACTTCTTTTTCTCAAGGAGGGAGATACTCACAGAGAGCCAAGGCCACCGGGTAAAGCATAGCAGAACGTGGAGGGAGAATAAAGTGATTTGGATGCAGTAAAAAGAGGTAAAACAAAGGGATACATTACAAGAGCATCTTCAAATAGGACAAATGTCAGTGAGCGAGCTTTTCTACTCAGAGGAAAGGGTAGACCAGACAAATATGCAAGACAGGGAGAAGGGAAGGAAATACAGGGAAAGTAAAGTGTACATAACAGGCCTCGGACTATAGCAAGAACTAAAATTTTTCAAAAAGTGCATACATAAGAATACAATGATTCACATTCAGGGTTATGCATTGGGTACCGAAAACAAACGGGATGTTCTGAGTCACAAGAGTCGCTCTTGACTCTGCGCATCAATCATGGTTAATGTTAAAACAAGAGCAAGTGACAATCAATAACTGTTTAGGAAGATATAAAACCCCACAAGGATCAATATCGCTGCTGCTGCTGCTTCTGTTGTGTGCAAGGAGAGGCAGCGGCAATCGCAAAGTAAAAGGTTTAGAATGAACATTAATCACTGCTCAGTTGTTTAAGCAGCATTATACGGCCAGTGATGTACTTTGGAGACAAAGAAGGAAACACTTCAAATGACAGTACGGAGAGACATGCAAGGAAGTTTTAAACTAAGCCACGATGCACATTTGAAGCTGAAAACCCGACGGGTAAATCGGAAATCAAATTACTTTAAATAGTCAACATAGTATTTTCTTCCAAATGAATGACAACGCATAGGTAGATAATACTTTCTACTATCTTTAAAGCCAGGACTCCCCTGAGGAGGAGATTTGGAAGTCCTGGTGGGACTTTCCAATATAAAAGGGAGGAAAAAAGGTTCTAATGAAATAGCAGGTATTAGCGTTTAACTATAGCTAGCCCTGTAGAACAGGAGTTTCCAAACATTTTTGTAACGTGACCCCAGCAATTGCCACACAAACATCCCTGAATACCCCACAAGTTTATAACATGTATTTAAGCAGTTTGTTTTGACATTTGACTGGATTTCACAAATAATACGCCGCTTTACACAATACATTATACACAAACAGTGGCATTTTTCTTTTTATTTCATCTTCGAAATCATCTTGAGACCCTCACCAAGGGCCTGTCTGCCACATTATACAACATCGGATTCCCTTATTGCATTTTTACCATGTTATCCGGGGTTTGGGACAGGCACACATAGTACACTGATCTCTTGTGTCTGGATTACGTACTGTAGTCTCCATAATACTGTCTGCCAATAAGCTTTTCAGTTTCTAGTGCATGTAGTGTCCCCTATGTCCTCTCTACTCAACACCTGTCACGCCTGAGAGGGTGCACCGCTCTGACCATATCTCCAGACAGGAATTTCACACAGTTTCACACAGGCACACTTTTAGAGACGGCTCTTTTACACGCGACCACTTAGTAACGCAATTAGTCACAGTCTGATCCTTATCAGCTTCTTTCAAGAAACCAGCTCGTACGAGTTGATCTCCATTTCCTTTTCTGCTAATCATTTTTTTTTCACTTATCTGATTGTGTGTGTGACAACTGCAATTTTCAGCAATAACTAGAATGTCAATACTTAGTCGAAAGTGAATCATGGACCGCTGCTGTAGGCGCCGATAGCTCGATAAGAGCGGCGTAATGGAGTATTCAAGCACAATGACAGGCGGCTAACAGGCAGACTATGGCGGCGCTAGCTGCACTGTACCCGTTCGCTTATAGATGGGTTGCTTCCTGTAGATGTTGGGGTCCCCTGTGGCTGAGGAGAGACAGAGGAGATGGAGAAGTGAACTAGGAGGAAGCTAAACAGTGCATCAGTGGTGGAAATGTAATTTCAATCTGTACAGCTTGAACAGCCACAGCCATTTCTACCTACTATTACACTAAGGGGGTCATTCAAACAGAAAAATAACATATGCTACTTTGTGGGCAGGTTGCACCTAATTCACCATTTGAAATTACAGTATTAAGGCCCCAAGTCTGATATGCGTGAGTAAAACATGCACACATAAAATCTGCTGATCCACTTTTGCTACTCATTCTGCACAAATGCAAATGCTTGGTAATGACCCCCTGATGGTACAACTACTGGCCTTAAAGGAACAGGCCAGCATTTTTCCATACTGAGATATGTTCTTACCTTAGCGTAGATGAGTTAATGCGTACCTGTCTGGACTTTGTGCGTGCGCTCAATCATGCAAAAAGACCAATGATGTAGTTCGCATTTAGCCTCGCCTCCTCCAAACGGGGGTAAAGTTAGAAGCGACCAAGCTCTTCCACATTTTCCCTATTTAAATACGGCTACGTGAGTAGTTACACGATCCAAGTATAGTCACACAAAATTAAACATGTCAACATGTCCCAACATGTCTTTTTGCGTGACTGAGGGCACACACAAAGACCAGACAGGTACACATCAAGTCTAAGCTCAGGTAAGAACATATCTCAGTATGTAAAAGCGGTGGCCTGTTCCTTTAACACAGACTTTATAGTTAGAGTACAGTTAACTTCCACCACTGCTGAACAAGACTCACAAAGTGGGTTGTGTTGCAATGGGGAGGAAAGGGAACTGGAAATAAAATAACTGTACATGAAGGGAGACATATGCCAAGAGCAATCACAGTGTGTGGCATAAACACATTTCGACAACATCTTACTCTTTGAGAAAGTAAAAGATGATGTAGGCTAATGATATGCGTTAGTGAAGAGGGTTAAGTATGGACACTGTGAGAGAGAGGATGCAGTGAGATGATGAGGAGGGGGTCCTACCTGGCACATGAAAATGTTTGGGGGGCTGGTTTGTGGTGGGTGTGCTGGACCGCCCCTCTTGGCCGTAATAGGGCGAGCTCCTGCCACTCTCAGAGCCTGCAGCCCGCCACAGCCAATCACAGCAGAGGAGTAATGATGAGCATGGAGGAAGGGGTTAACAGGGCACCATGCGAATGAGAACGTTATTATCGTTCAGAATTACACCTGTGACTTTGAACAACTATTCCACTTGTGTAATGACAGAGTTTGTTACATTGTCAGACAGACAGTAGAAATACTGGACCAACGCTTCCTGTGTCAAAGGAAACTTGTTTGTAGAGGCTAATCTAAACGGCCTTCGGAAGATGTGTTTGTTTTTCCATTTACTATTCATTTGCCTTTACCCTGCCGACATTTTTCATCATATTAACCTTTTGCTGTTTCTGTGCAGTTTCAGAGGAACAGGGGTCTGGGGCAGCAGAATGAGCTCTCGCTATCGGCCACTGATCATTATTTGTTGTTTTGTTGATTGATATCTTCAATCATTTCCTTTCAAACTATTGTTTTAACATGTTGGATGTAAAGTATATACCAAAAGTGACCCAGCAGATAATGGAGTACTATTTAAATGCATTTATATTGTTTTGTGAAGACTAGAGCTAGGTACCGTTACAATTTCTTCTACCTAACGATTCTTGGTTTTCAATATTGATACTTCAACAATACTTTTTTCGATACCTATACTAAAATATTTGTCATATAGAACCAATAAACAGATAATGTTATTTATTTTTCCATAAAAGACTACACTGTAAACCCAAAAGTTAATTGCATTCAAATGGTTTAGCTATAATCACTTATGGTAATTAATTTTCTTTGTAAAACTAAAATCATATAACTGTGGCAGACAGAACTCATTGGTATAAGCTTAATGCACTTAATCTATATTGTTTTGCATGTGATGCACTTAAATAAATACATTTAACATGGTCCTTTCAATTTTAAGTTCATTGTAAAATATAGTTTGAGTGCAATTGTTTATAAGAGAATAAGTTTTAAATGAAACACTCAAATAATAAGAGTAAATGATAGTATTACTAATTGTGTTAAGTTTAAAGCACTTTCATTATCTTTAAATTTTTATAGCCCCTCCCATATTTTTTTACCCGGCACTGGAACCGAGGACACGTCTGGACTTGTTTGTCAGAAAATTTCAAGAAAACGTCGTTTTTCATGGTTTTGCCTGGGCTTGGACATTTTATTTTCAGTCTACAGTCAATAGAGAGTACTTTTCCTCAAATATCCACGCAAGCTGGTGAGTTACATTTTTGTATTTCAACTTTAAGCGAAAATGGTATTATGTTGCATTACGCAAATGCGCACGCTAATTCAATCTACTGAAAATGGTACACGGTGGCAGTGAATCTCCACACCACGCATGTTTCCATGCTGCTGCTGCTTTTGGCTGAGAAGTACACGAGGGCAACTTTTAGACATCAACATCACGCGGGCACATTGTGAGGTTACGAAGCTTGTGTAACGTGTGTCGCTCCAAACTCTTTTCTGCTCCTGACTGCACACGCATTTGCCTAAAGACACAATGCGGAGTTTTCGAACTACAAATTAGCTCTTAAAACAACCTTATTCATATGATTAATTTACCAAATTAACACAAATTCAACTGAATATTTTAGCTTCATTTTCCACTATGAATTTACCAACTTCGAAAACATAATACTGAAGAACTGAACTGCCAACACAAAGTGAATGGATTTGATTAGATGTTCACTATATTTTATAGATTTTTGATTATAATTAGTTATTTGTCTTTATTATTTTGGTCCAGACTATATCCTATTGTTTTAATGGAGGCTGATTTCACCAAAAGTGTTTTTATGCATAGTTGTATTTTTGAAAATAATAACTGGACTTGTTCTATAGGTCAACTTGGAATTCAACAGAATCACTGGAAAAAACCTCATAGGAGAATTCTTTTCTGCTCTGGATGGTTTGTACCCTGGCCTGGAAGAGGTCTTCACCAGAAAGACAGGACGTGTGGGCCAACAACTGGCAGACCTTCGAAAACAAAAGAAGGTGAGTTGCCATCATATTTTAATCTTTTAATTGTACAGCATGTCTCATCCCATGATTTCAGAGTGGTAAATGTGTCTGTTTTAACTTGTTACAGAGCATGTAGCCCACTGTCAACAGATGCTACGCCTTGAGGGGACTTCCAATTCTTCTTGGGGACAACGCCTCCAAGTTCTTTACGAGCCAAGTAAGTATATTTGAATGTTGCAATTTTTCTCATTTGCAAGAGAGACCTGTTAACAATTTTACAAATTTAATAAAACATACAATGTAGACAAACTCCTTCACATGGGTTTTAAAATGTTGAAGGGCCATAAGGCTGTCCACAGACTTAAGATATTATTGTTCACAAAATGAAATAATTGTTCATGTACACGGTGCATAATTTATAAAGAAACAGACAAAACAACAACAGACATACTGTACACCGAGGACAATTAGCCTGGCTAACGCCAGACTAAAATCACAAGTGATATTTAGTCTGGGGACCACCAATTCATTTTCTCGTAGGAGAGGTGTGGTTTACGGGGCGCTACGAACGTCTATCATGCGTCTGCAGTAGCCACAGCCAATCGTAACATTGTATCCGATGACGTATGACGTAACCGCTGTAAACTTTCGAGCTAAACTATTTAGAACACGGCCTAAAGCTCGATCGAAAAATAGCGTTGCGTCTGCTGCTGTCATGTTTGATCCGTAAATAACCTTTTTTTTTTTTTTAAACATCTTGCCGTCCCTCCTCGTTCTGTGATTGGTTCCCAAATCCACGCAAAATTTCGGCCATGGTTCCCAGGCTGTTGTGCAGTTCGAAATGATTCGAGCGCACACAGCAGCCTGGCGTTTGCCAGGTTAGAGGACAATGGGATCTGCTGTTAAGAAATGTGATATCTTTTTTTTTAAAACAAGCCTTCCTGCATCTGAGTGCCATGTACCTCTATCCTGAGTGTAGAGGGTTGAGCAAGGAGACCACCTCATATAGTAGTGATGTGGACATGGAGGGACAGACATGAGAAATAACCTTCTTCAATAAAATAATAATAATAAAATATATTATATAGAAATACAAACTGTAGAAATATTTTGGTCTTTTGTTACTCTCCACCAACAGGTTAACTCACTGATTCTTCTTTTCCCCTCTGTAGAATGCTACTGATGGTGACCTTGAAATCCCCATAGGAATCATCTTTAATGGTGAAAACGGAGGTCCAGAGCAAGAACTGAACCCCTCCCAAGTGGGGATCCTTCTGGAGGGCAATGTGGTCATGGATTCCGTCTGCAGTCTTCCTTTGGCAATGGGTCTCCTGTTTGGACTGACTTATGCACTCCACTTGGAGTACCCAAAGTGCATGAAGAACACATTCCTGTTCATCCAGCAGATTATGCTGAATCTGGGACGAAACGATCCTCCTCCAAAACTCCAAAGGCTGAAAAATGAGCTTGCTATGTGTGCATAGATACATTGAATGTTCACTCTTCATTCAGCAGCTTCATCTCAAGTTCAGGAAGTCATTATTGTATTTGTTTTTATTGTCTTTTGATTTTGGTGGATGGCAAAACCAGGACTTAATTTGATTGTCCAGCTGGGGCCATTCCTTATTCCATATTTTTTTTTCAGATGGGTAAAAAAGTTCAAATTATTGTGAAAAGAGGTTTAACTGTTACAACCTGTTACCAGTGTGTCGCACCAAAGTTCTCTGTTACTACTGATGTACAGTTTTAGCTGTTTAAAAGGATTTTTAGAAAGAAAATATTTTATTGGAAGTCCGATGTCGTTTGTGAAAACATAGCAATTACTGTCAAATAATGCCAAAAGTGCTTGTTGAAAAGTGGCTTGGAACTACTAAAATGTAGTGTTTTCTTAGAATCACTGTGAAAATTGGAGTACTGTTCATAGGAAAACAAAATTGTTACAAATAAAAATTTGTAATGTAATTGCCAACAGTACTAAAAATAAAAATTACTAGAAGTATTAAGTGTGTTTGACTTGACATGTTAAGTTAACTGTAATTAAACATATGAGCTTTGGAGTAGCACTACGCAAACTAGTGAGTTTTCTAATATCGGCACTACTTAAACAATTGAGTTTTCTACTAGTACTTCCCTTAATAAGTTAAGTTCATTATACATAAACAAATTAGTTTTGAAATGTTGAATACTTAAACACATTAGCTGGCTATGACTCAACATAGTAATTTGTGACATTTTTTACTTTTGAGTTTACTCTACTAAATCAGTTATTTTTTGGTTTTGGGTCAATTACTCAAACCATTTGATGGGAATCGGTTTCCTCAAACGATTTAAGTGTATTGAACTTATCCGGGTTTACAGTGTAATACTTTGAACTCTCTAAGATATATTTTTTCAGTACCTGCTTTCGAAGCTTTTTTTTTTAGATCATTAACGGTGCCAAGCCCTAGTGAAGACACATATTGGGGATTTTGCCTTCAATTTGATTACATTTTAATATGTACAATATGAGGATCATCGGGCTGAAGTTTTTATTTTTAAAAATCGTAATCATTTCAATTAATAGAAATGCTTTTCCAACATAACAATAACCAAAATGTGCATAGTAGGTAACGTAGTTCATTGGTCCATCATTCTACTGCGTGCAGCGTCAGTGCACATGTGTAAGAGTTTCATGGAATGACCAGCCATTGATGGTGTTACGCCAATTAAGTGTTAATCATTGAAATCTTTCATCATCAATGTATTTATGCAAGGGTCTACTGACGATGGCAGCAATGGGAATTACAGCGCAGTTATTGTCTCGAAATTAAGCCTGTTTTTTCGACTGGTAGAGCGTGATTGGAAATGATGGACTCACCAGTGTAGCTAAAGTGCTGAGGAGAGCGAGGCATGATGGGAGACATGCCCGGGCGACTGTACGTTGGGGAGTCGATGTATCCCGGGCTGGAGCACCTCTGCTTGTCCAAACTGTCATAGTCCTGAAAACACAAAGAGGTTCCTGTCGGTTACTTAGCGGGGAAATGGGTAACGACAAGCCAAATAGTTGAATGGCAGGTCAAAAACGGCAGCGTGTGACGTGCCCAGACCTGTCCCGAGTGGAAGAGTGCTTACCTGAGAATATGGAGAGAGCGTCCCGAGAGACTGTGAGGATGACAGAGAGGCCAGTTAATATTTATGGAGTCAATAGAACACGGTCATAAAGCATCAGCATCAAGATTGCATTTGCAAAACTAACAATCATCTTTTTTTCTATCTACAAAGATGACAACAATTAGTGGCGCTTAAGACAAATGCCCCATTGTTCCCCGTAAAATTTGTCAGTTGAAGTTGGCTGCCAAGTCAGATACAGTTTTTACCTACAACAGTGGTTCTCAAACTGTGACACGTATGGTGGTACTTGGCTTTCTTCAGGTTCTTCTTCTGATTGCAATTTTTGATGTATATTTTCATCACATACAGTTTTATTCATGCAGTGGAGTAAGTTTGGTTTCTTCCTTGTTGATGTTTAGTCGTGAAATACAGTAGACCTTCAGTTCATCTGTTTTAGCAGCTTTTGGGACCAGGATAAGTGATGATTTGGTCCTGGTAGAACTCAGAAAGCCAAATATGGTAAGAGTTGGTACTTTTTGAGAAGTTGGAGAGTTTCAGAAACATCAACCTACAACCTCTTAAAGCAGAACTAAGTAACACATGCCCCTAGAGGCCACTACAGGTGTTATAGCATGTTGCGTTTTGTACTCATTAATTGTCTGTGAGAGTAAATACTACGCTGACAGAAAAGACACAGGGAGAGAGGGATATTGTACATCCAATTATACAGTGGAGATATTTTTTTCACTCAAACTTGGCTGTAAAAACTTGGCTGTAAAAATTGTGGCGCTAGCCCACAGTTAGCTTTGCCCGTTAGCCTGTTAGCTTCTTCTTCGTGATTCTATTAGTGTGTTTTGTGCCTCCGACCCGGAAGCAGGAAAGTTGGAATTGTTGTGTCGGGAGATGAAAGATCCCCCAATCATCCCATTAAAACTTGTATTACCCCCAGAGGAACAACGAAAAGGATTTAAGGTAAAGTTACTTAGTTCTTCTTTAAAGTCCCAAAAAGCACAGTATATTATAATCACTATACATTTAATGACAGTCACCACCAACTATTGCCTATGTTTATTATTATCATTATTATTATTTTTCAGTGGATATAATAGATCTTAAATTTGCAGCCATCCCCACACAAACAACAAACCCCACACAAACTTATTAGACAACCCATTACTTTTTCCGAATACTCTGCTATAGTTTTATTAAAATGATTTTCCAGATTGAAAATCAATGGCCATGACACTCCAAGCAATGTCCCATATCTGACTCTCTCTTTTAACCTTTCTTAAATGACTGTAGTGCTCAAGCCGAGGTGACACAGAGGAAATGATCTGTAATTAATCAGCTAATTGAACGGTGCCATATAAATGTCAATGAGTTTGTAATCATGCATCAGAGCGTGAAAGAACAACTAGGGGTTGTTTTAATTAAACATAACATTTTAGACCAAATGCCAACCCATTATTGAACAGAATGGGCAGGAAGTACTTCATATCATCAATGAAGATTTTTTTTTTGTAGCTGTTAATGTTTCATTTTTGTCTTCGGAGCTTAACTACATTTGAGACGAAAGCATAATAAGAAAATACAAGCTCAGTCATGTTTGCCCCCTTTGCTTATGTTGATACAGCAGGATGAGCTTCGGGCTGAGAGTAATCAGATTATTTGGCTAAAACCAGTTTGTAAATGAACATAAAGGCATTATCTTTCACAATTTTGCTGATCTACCATAGCAAAAATTGGGAAAATAAGTCCCTGTTAGCTGTTTTTTGACAACTTTCTGTCCCCCATTTGTTGCTTCTCATATATTTATATCTGTTGCACTGCCTGACCCCAAAAAAAAGTCACCGTTTTGTTGGTTTGTTTCTTTGATTACAGCGCGCATTTGCTGTGGCATTGTTACAATAAGCTTCTGCGATGCCAAAAATCAAGGGTTGCATTAATTTTTCATCAAGATCTTGTATTGATGATGGGAGAGAGTGGCCACTGCGCAAAGCCTGCTCCAGCACATCCCAAAAATTCTCAATGAGGTTAATATCTGGACTCTGTGGTGGCCAATAAAAATGATGTCTCATGCTCCTGAACCAATGGAATATGCCCGTGCCATCAGAGAAGAAGAAACCCATTGATGGATTAACCTGGTCATTCAGGATGTGTTGCAGATCCCAGATCAGAACAGTTAGTTAAATCCAGGTGGTGACTTTTTTTTTTTAGGTCAGTGTACTTTTTAGCAGTGTGCTTTAAGGTTAAGTTACTGTAGTTCCCCTTTGTGTATCCCTATAGAATACATTGACCAGTGTAGAGACCGCGTAGAGTCCAGGTGAGTGCTTTGAATGTACCTCCCCATAGCTGTAAGTGTCTAGCCTCTCATCGGAGGCGTATCTGTGGTAGGGCTGGTAAGAGGAGCATATGAGGTCAGGCGGCTGCACCTCGTAAATGGCCTTGATCTTTGGGAGGGCAGCTAGATCCTTATAATCTAGGAAGTCATTCTCCACTCTGGCCTGGAGAGAGGACATACAGAACACCAAACCACAAAAAAGACAGACAGATCAACCACATGGACTGCACAAGAACGCATGCTGCATTCAGGCGATCGTGGAAAGGAGCGAAAATGCTGACGGAGACAGCTTTTGACAGCTTTTATTACCCCGATGAGTTTAATTTGAGAGCGAAAAAAGATTTACGCAACTTCAATGACTCATGATTTATGCCCTATAGAGACAGTGCATTTACAGCCACCTGTGCATGATCTTTAAAACCCTGAGGTGAAGTTATCAGCAATTTAGCTGGAAAGAAGTCGTATTTAGACCTAAGAGGTAAGCCAGTCTAGACAAGCTACATACTGTACGTCCTTCACTGACACTTGATCGACTTTGAACAATAACATGGTGCTTCATCACAACAAATTATCAGAGACAGTGAATTTCGTTGTGATTTTAAGTCAATTCTTGGGAACATATTAACTCTCTGGATTTTCACTTGTTGAATTTGGTCAATTAAAGCTATTTTTACATTTAGCATTTTCTGTTGAATTGAAAATATAAAAACGATTTCCACCTCAGAAAAAGGAGCACCTGAATGCAGCACAAGCACAGAATGGGACCTTGAAAATCAACAAAAGCAGCTGCAAGAGTGAAGCAAGAATAAGCCGCAGCATGCACCTCTATGCTTCATTCTCATGTTACACGCAGCATCATAGAAAGTTGTTGACCTTCATAGTAAGCCCTGCATGTGTAACACAGGGACAGTATAGACGGGGAAGGCGAATGCTTACGCTGCGTTTCCCTCTCATCCATCACCTCAGAGCGAAAGGTCATTGATTGTAGGATGGGAGTAGAGCGGGCCAGTCCTGCTTACATGCAGAGCAGTCGTGACATGCCAAGGCACAGGCAAGCAGCAGCACAGCACAGTTTCAGGCAACACGGCGAGCTAGAGGCTATAACATACACCTGGACTACACGGGAATGTTCTTAGAGAGAGAAGCGACTTTTTATTAACCTGCTCTTGTCTCATCACTGAGTTACAAAGGAATATCTGCAGGATTTTTTTTTATTTAAAATGAGGGCTCTCGAGTTTTGATCACTGCTTGTGAGGCTAAACAGTTATCAAGAAAAAACAAAGATGCATCACTTTATTATATCAACTAAATAGATCAGTTATGGGCGGTACGGTGGCGCAGCGGTTAGCGGTCCTGCTTCGATCCCCAGACAGGGCCTTGCTGTGTGGAGTTTGCTCTCCCCGTGTATTTCCTCTGGGTATTACGGTTTCGCCGACCACTAAAAACATGTACAATAGGCCAGTATGAATGAGGGTACGTGGTTACGGACGGAAATGAGCCCAAGCCTACATTAACATGAACTGTCCTAACCAAATAAACCAATGAATAAGTTTGTCTATATCAAATAACATAAGGCAAGTGTCCAATGAGGCTTGAGATATTTTTACACTTTTTATATGGTGCCATTGTTAAGCATTTACGTTTTGGTTTACAAATCCAATTATCTCCCTCCAAATGTTTAGTGATCCATCTCTACAGTACTGTAAAGTTGCTGTGTTTTATACCAGAGACGTCTTAAGGCAAAACACGTCCATGAATTCTGGATTGGGACAGGGATAAGGAGGACATTGAGTTGTGACCCAATGTCGCTGACTAATCCTAAATCACTATTAAAGCTATGAACAGAGACATTTTTCCCCTGTTTATTTAACTTTTAATCTCCTGTTCACCGCAGGATCTGTAATCCACACATATTGATTTCACACACACAAAGCCCAGTGCAAGGTGAGACGGACAGAAACACAGCCGTGAGCGGTGACACAGAAAACCAGCGAACAGGCCAGAGGAGTCGGGTCAGTGCTGAACCAGTCGATGCCTCGGGGTGCTGCTTGTGTTATAAAGGCGGAGGGGTGAGGGTGGGGAGGGGGGGTGGGTCTTTTGAGCTTGCCACTAAAGGTGACTGAGCGTTGCCCGGTAATAGGTTACTTACACATATGACTCTGCTGGGAGAGCCGATGGAGGAGCCCGGCGGAGAGATGGATGCCTCCGACAGACGCCTGTGCTGTGTAGGAAAAAAGACAGAAAGCGTGTTGTGTTAGATGCCGCAGTTGTTTGGAGTCATGTATTGTGTATTGTTGTGATACTCGCTGACTTGCACACACCCTGAGTCTTTTCTCTGCCCTCGCCGCCTGCTTGCATAACGGGTGCCACACCTCCGAGCCTACAAAAGAAGTGGAGACAGTTTGTGTGGTGTTCCCAGGGGTGAGTTATACACAGATACTTTTACTCAAGAAACGTTTTGAATAACTTCTAGACGCAGATTGGTCACAGCATACAGTACTTGTAATTGGGTAGAATTACATTGCCTGACCAAAAAAAAAAAGGTTGCCACTTGGATTTAATTAACGGCTATGAGCTGGGGTTGGTCAGGTCTAGGTTCAGCAACACTATGAGATCAGTTGAACATCTTGAATGACCAGGTTATTCCATCAATAGATTTCTTCCTCCCTCATGACACCGGCATATTTCACGATGACAATGCCAGGATTCATCTGACTCACATTGTGAAAGAGCATGAAACATCATTTTCACACATGGATTGGCCACCACAGAGTCTAGATCTTAACCCCATTGCAAATCTGTGCGATGTGCTGGACAAAGCTTAGCACAGTGGTCACACTCTCCCATCATCAATTCAAGATCTTGGTGATAAATGAATGCAACACCGGATCTTTTGACTTTGATTTATTTGTTTTTTGTTATAACTGTTTTGGTGGTTCTGTTTTTTTGTAGTTCCTGTGTGTTTGTATTTCCCCTGTTGTGTTGCTCTTCACACCCCTGTGTTGTGTGGCACACTGATTGGGGCGTGGCTGGTTCAACATTTATGGACAACTCCCAAACCTGTTCATTTTAAATTAAGCCATGATGAAGACCTGTCAGTCGAAACATGTTGGCTTGGCCATCTAAATAAAGGCCTTTTTAAATACTTCCTCGTGCTGTGCATATTTGTTTGTTGCTTGGATCCCTCTCCCAAGAGCACCTACAGACATTTTTGGAATACATTGAGACACCTAGATTGCAGAAGCTAATTGAAACAATACCACAGTAAATGTGTGCCGTAATCAAAATAATATTTTTTTGGTGGCAACTCTTTGAATATTACTCAGAAAATATTTGTAACAACACATTTTAGACACATAATTGAGTAAAAACATTTGAACTGCTAAACTAAATTACACAGATAGAGGATTATATACTTAATAAGGCCCCATGGAGGTAGGATATATTGTCGTTTGCAGAATCTATTACATGGTAAAGCGCTTTGAGTGCCTAATGTCCATGGAAAAGCGCTATATAAGTTGAGACCATTTACCATTTTACCATGACCTTCACTACAGTATTTGCGATTTGATAATCGTGCCCATTCATTTTAGATTTCGACTCAGTTGCAATTGCATCCACTGGAAATACACAACACCACATTGCATAATCCTCAAAAGTACCAGGATTAAACATGGGACTCAATTTTGAATAATAATAATAATATACATAAACAAATAAACGACAATGCCAAAAGATTACTAAAGCCATCTGCTTGATTACTTCCCTAATGTCAATAGCATTCTTTTGAAATCTCTCTATCTTGGCTACACACTATCCACCTTTAGGTTCCCCCCACACGTCACACATTTGTTTTCTCTGTCACAGGGTTTTGAAGTTGAGTTTCACCTGTCAAGTACATTTCCTCTCCCTCTTTGAACATGGTGTTGCAGCGGGCGCAGCGGGCACAGGTGGGGTGGTAGTGCTTCCCTCCAGCCTGAAGGAGACAAGAGGGAAAAGAGTAAGGGGAGTGACCGGACATAAATTATCACCATAAACAGTTGCTCCACAGTCAGAGCTAATCTGCAAATTGCCCCCCACCACGAGCGGGTCACACTGTCCATATGTTTCATAATGTTTATCACTTGACCACCATCAGCCTCACACCGTTTAAAGACATAACAGAAAACAGTAGCCAGGGGTGACCGATTCAGCCTGCAGCCATCATAAGATAGACCATTATGCCTCACCACAAGCAATGTTCTGAAAGCTTTTATAACTGGGACAAAACCAGGACTAAATACAGACCAAGAACAAACCCATAAACTGATGCTCAGAATTGAGTGTCACAAGTTTACATAAATTACACTGTAAGCACCTGGATAAAATTTTCCAGCCTCAGGGCTCCTAGACACCCACCTCAGGTGCAAAATTGTAATATTGTACAGTTTTAAATGAAGCATAATAAAATACATTCTAAACACTGGACTATCCAGCTATGAAACTTATTTTGGTTGTAATAAATTAGTATCTGTTGCCATATTTATTGGTAACTAGGGCTGAGTTAAACGATGCCAGTATGGTATCGGAAAAAATAGTCTTGGTTCTAGGAGTATAAAAAAAATGAAAGTATCGAAAGCAGGAACCGAAAAAAAATATAGTTTTAATGCTGTTGGTCCAGGGACAGCATTAATGGAAGTGACTTGGTCGTTTTCCCCTTAACTTCTTAACATTTTTTATTAAATTTTTTACCCCAACTATTTTCTGAATGTTTGCCCAATTTTTATTACTAATATTTTCCTTATTTTCTCCTAATTTTCCCACAAATTTCTTCCTTTTTTCAGATTTTTTGCCACTATTTCTTCCAGTTTTCCCACCCCCCCAAAAAAATTATTTCCCATTTTCCCCACATTTCTTGACATCCGAGATGAACCCAATATTGTACATTTTCATTACTGTTCTGCTTTCTGGTTCTAGATGACAAATATGTTTATATGGGTATCATTAAATGTATCATTCAGGTATCGGTATTGAAAACCAAGTATCGCTAAAGTACTGGTATCGAAAAAGCATGTAACGGTACCCAGACAAAGTAATAACTGGTAAAAATGTTTACCAATACCTGAACTAGCCTAAACCAGGTCTAAAACAGGACTCACCTGCACATATGGAGGTCAAAATTGTATACAAATCTAAATAAATCCTTGGCAGAGAAGAAAAAGATCATGATTTAAGTGATTCTAAATAACTGGTATTACCACAAGTTTTAGCATCATCCCATGGGCCATCAGATTACTCAAACTTTTTGAGAGCCACCATTGCCTTTTCTCTATCCCATTAGTAGAGAATGATCCCTGTAGATCAGTCACATGAAGAAATGTGCAAAAAGAGTCGACGTGAGGGAAGGACACGAGAAACATGTCCTTGGCCATGGCTCTGGGGGAATGGCTCATGTAGGCGAAATGGGCACACGAAATGGTGCATGTACGACGCCTCTACTGTACAGCAGACCAGACTGTCCCTCTTCACTGCACGGTCCATTGTCCCGGGACGCCGCACAGGCAGCAGGGAAGGTGGCCGGAGCATGCCCCCGTCCCGCCACCTCAGCACCCCAGACGTACCAAGAGAGAAGCGCTATTTATAGAGGCCCAGTCATGTGACCCGAGTCAAGGAGAGGGCATGTGGTCCTACACTGCAGTCCTACATTCATGCATTATTAAACGGAAGAAGAAGAAGTCATATTTCTGGGGTTGGGTTATGCTTTAGCTAAGTGTTTTAACATTACAGCATATTTTTAGTTTATGTATTACAATATTTGGTTGGTTATTATTATGGATGGATTTATTTATTATACTTTTCAACTTGATGATCCCATTGATGCTGCCTTGTCACTTGTACTGTATGATGTGTGAATGAATCGACCAATATTCTAGGATTTTAAGAAAATTGCCATCCTGACTGAATAGTCTTTGCAAGCCCTGAAGAAACACCAACAGCACTTCCCCCACTTTTATTCAAATTTATCTCAATTCTTAGAAGTTTTAGCCTGCTTTACATTGCACCAATATGGAAAAAGTCACTCTGATAAGGGTGAAAAACTGAGCACACAATTTTTAAGCCAAATCAATCAACTCAATTGGCAATTTTAGAGTCGAATCAATCTTTTCAATCAACTCACCGCTTCTGGCATGAGTTGGCCCTCGGTGACGCAAACCCACTTATCCAATTGGGTCTGAGACAGCCATGATGAATAACACTTTGCGAGTTGAATATAATAAATATTCTTATCGCAGAAAGCACATGAACACACGAGAGACGGGGGATGACTTTCAACCCTGTGATCACATGAATGCAGCAATAGGCCAATCGAGGCAAGAACACACAAAGAATCCCCTTCATATTTCTCCTTCCAACGTCACAATGCTTTTATGTGATTCAGGAAGCAGCGCTCTTTGATCAATGCACTCCTTGTAAGAACTGTTCTGATCCTTCCCAGTCTTTCGGGCTGAATTCTAAATACCTCCTCTTTCCTCTCCTGGGCCGTTCTCAGGTTACTCTGTAAGAAGAACCAGGAAAGGATGCTCCTAGAAGACTGCATTTCCGCCCCATGCTTTCCCAGCAGTGGCACGGTTTATATCAGCAGAAGCCACATGATATTACTTCTCCATTAGAGACTGCATGAGCCTTATTAACGACCGGGAGTGGAGAGAAGTAAGAATGAAGGCTAAGGCTGCACTAAAAATGCGGAATGGTAATTTGTTTAAATGAAAATTTAGTTAAAATCTACTTCAAACATGCCCAGGAGCAGAAACATTTGACTAAAGGCTTTGCCAATCACACGCATTTCAGAACATGATGGAGATCGGATCTACAGGGTTAACAGGTTCAAAAAATACAATAGCTCAATCAAAGGCACAAAAAAAAGAGAAAATAGATAAATACATATTGTGTCTGAAACCAAAGTTCAAATAAGGAAGCTTTTGTGATTCGGACTGGCAGGGAACTCAGCGTGAGTTCAGCTCATGCAGGGCCGAGATCTAATTGTTTTGCAAGTTCTCACACTTCTGTCTGAGCAACTTGCAGATGCAGTCAATTAACAGTTGTGTTCTTGGCCCAAACAAATGTTCTTTGGTTGCATAACATCATACATTTTAAGAACTTTCTTCTTTCAGTTTGTTAAAAATCCTGACAGGTTTAGGACTGGCAATCATATCTTATGTTACCAGTCCAAACACTCTCAGAATAAAACCTATGTTATTTTAATTCAAACTGTTTTAAGCATTTTAAGGCATTTTTCACTAAAAGATTTATTTTTTGTGCTGGAATCATTGAAGAAGTATTCCTACAAATATAGCAACAGTGGGACTCTTGCTATCACAAGAAGAGGATCCCATTTCGAAGAGTTTGGATGGTATATGCATGAGATTTACTTTATTTTATCATTACTTGTTTGCACATTATCCTGTTATTCTTTAATTGCACACTTTCCTGACTATTTGCACCCACTGAGTGTTCTTGAGAGCTGATGTGACAAGTGAATTTCTTCATTGTGAGATCAATAAAGTTATAGCTAATCGTGTTAAGTTTGAGAATGATCTCAGCGTTTGCTGTCAGCATGTTGGTGCCAGATGCCACAGCTGAGCTTCAGAAGGGAGTGGGACTGCGAGTTACAAATGGTTTATAACTCACACTTACAAACATATTCTTCAACGCTGTTGGGACGACACAGTGCATCAAACTCTGTAAATAAGTGTTGATAACTGTGTTGAAACAGAGAAGATGGCACAGTGTGTTGTTTTGAGGCGGGTAAGACTGTACGCCACACATGAGCATCACTCAAAATAATAAGCATGCTCATCCTTGTGAAAGGAAGAGTCTTATCTTGTAGTAATTGTTCATATGACATTTGAATGCCAAGAATTACGTGCTCCATATTACTTTTCATCATTACATCTTATTGGAAGAGCAGCTCATGTGCTGTAAGCTCTGTGTGAACATGTCAATCACTCTTAAGGTCAAATCTGTCACTTGTTACATCTGAGTCTGACTGTTAAACACAATGAACAAGCCACTCGAACCTGGACCCCTGCATTTCCAAAGGGCGAGTGGCAACAAAAAAGACATACAGCACCACGGAGAGAGAGAGAGAGAGAGAGAGAGAGAGAGAGACTTGTAGATAAAGGCAGCCCTGAGTCTATAAATAGCCAAGAGAGTCTGACAGTCAAGAACAAAGCACTTTACACCAGCCGTTTTGACAAGCACAGGTCCCTGAGTGTTTCGTGTCTTACAAAGTTGTACAAAGTTTGCCATGTCTCCGCTCTTCCCCAAAGACATCCCGCATTATCCCAAAATGTTTAATTAGCATCTGTACTTTATAACTACAATTATTTTGTACCAACTGCCTCATTATCTCCCCTCTGCTACCCTCCTAAAATCTCCCCGGCTCAGCACCCTCCGCTGCTCTCTACCTTCATTACTTATTCCATGTCTTTTTTTAAGTCTTTAAAACCACGTGAGGCACACTTTTGGAAGAGTGCTCCCTCTCTCTCCTCTCGTCTCTCCTATCATTCCCATGGCACCCGTTCTCTAAAGCTTCTGATCTGCCTTCTGTGCAAAACTCCACATGTTGGCACCATCGAAATAACTCGTGTTGTAACATTAATGAAGACAAAATTAAGGAAAATATTGAATTAAGGCTTTGTGCATTTTATTTAATCATGACAGCTACCCATCCGCCCTCATAACAGGAAGCTGGCATGAAACATGCAAACTTTTGAAATTTATCAACACTCATAGACGGCTATGTGGAATTTTCTTCACAGTATTGTCTAAACCAGTGGTTCTCAACTGGTGGGTCGTGACCCAAAAGTGGGTCACGGAACTGTTTTGAGTGGGTTGCGAGCCGTTCACAGAAGACATTTATTTTAATGTTTATGTATAGAAAAAGTATAGAATCATGAGTCTGTTAAAATGACTGTTATAGGATTTTAGCACTTTGTGTGCTTTTTTTTTAAATCATTTTTGAGGAAAAGACTATATTTTACATAATAATTTAGTCGTATTTCTTAGTCGTCATCCCTGGGTGATTGTGGGTTCTAACGATGTCTTCCACATTTCACCCATCCTTCATGCTGCTGGGGCAACCTGTCAGGAGAGAGTGTAGCATAAGGCTACCCACCTCCTGATCTTGAAGAGAAGGGTATTTTATTTGTATATGGTATATGTATATGGTAATAGAAGGTAAAGAATACTTGATTGTCTATGAGTGGGAAAATGTGTAGCTCACATAGACATAATATTAATAGACTATGTCTCCTCACTTTTCCCCATTTTCCATAATAACCATGTTCGAGGGGAAAATCATGGAGATTTGTAGCCATACCGCCTTTGCTCTGCCCGATTCCGTCAGACCTTGGAAACTAAGCAGGGAAGGGCCTGGTCGGTACTTGGATGGGAGACCGTTTGGTAACACCAAGAAGCCTAGCGAATGTAGTGTGTGAGTGAGTGGTTGGTGGTGGTCGGAGGGGTCGATGGCGCAGACTGGTTGCCTCGCTTCCGTCAGTCTACCCCAGGGCAGCTGTGGCTACAATAATAGCTTACCACCACCAAGTATGGAGTGAATGAATACTGCAATGTAAAGTGTCCAGAAAAGCGCTATATAAAACTGATGCATTATTATTATTTTTATTATTTACAGACTCCTCCTACCCAGCTCTTACGGAGCATGTTCCTAATAAGGGCATAAGGGCGGGATCTTCACTGTAGACTTGGCCCTCATGTGACGTGTAGTGCGGTCGTAGCCGCGCCCGTGCCATTAGCTCTAATGCTAACGGCCTGTCTATCAAAGTCCGGCCTTCAATAGTATACGAGATTTCTAAAAATGTTCTTACAAAAACCCGCCTAGTCCTTGTAATTGTGCCTAGGCCTGTCACGTTAACAAATTTAAATTTTGATATATTGAGGCAGGAAAGTATCACGATAAACAATATTATTGACTCTAACGATACTAGATACTGTCAACTCTCAGGCATGAAAATGACATTACACCTTTGTGCTAAAAGTGCACCATCATACCCTAAAATACCACACAAGCTGCAATTAACAATGTAACTCAAATTGCTTCAGTTAGAAATCAAAGTTTTACACGAAAATATAGGTGGACAATGCTAATAAATGTACAGACGATAAATATCGAGCCCAAAAATGTAATGTTAATCTGCTATTTATTGAACGATAAGCTGATATAGTAATTATATACTATATACTATATATAGTAATTCATGACAGCTTTAGCCTAACCCAGCGTTATCACAGGAGGAATATCCAGAAAAAAGAAAAGAAAGAAGACTAGCTTGTTCTGCAACCAGCAGCCATTGGTAGCTCTTCACGGGACAATTCTTCACTCACTCGATACTCGATAGTGGTATGATATGTATGTAGCCACATCTGGAACCCCAGAGTCAGAAGTACCTATAGCTCGCTAGAGAATTCAACTATTGTGCCTTATTGTCACATTTCTCTATTAAGGCCAACAAACAGCAATCGCAAAGAAGCCCCTACAGTATGTCTGCAAACTGCGACGACTGATGCACTTACCTCCAGCACTCTCCCACTGATGTATCTGCTGCAAGTCTCGCATTTCACCCCGTACTGGGCGTGGTAGTCCGCTTCACAGTACGGCACTCCATCCCTGCAGAGCACAAGTGCACAGACCATATAAACAGGTTAACCCGCCCATTACCCTACACAAAACTCTTCATTGATTTTCTACCGAGACGTACTTGCTGATGTACTCTCCGGTGAGCACCATGTTGCAGGTTCGGCAGCGGAAGCAGCTGACGTGCCACTGTTTCTCCAGGGCCAGGAGCGACTGGCCCTGCTTGATCTCTGCTCCGCATCCCGCACAGTCTACAGAGGAACGAGAGGGATTTACACGAGAGACAGGAGAGGAAAGACATGGAGCACCTAAGTGAAGCAAATATCAATTAAAGCAAATCGATACAATACAAGAGGTCAGGATATTTACAGACAGCGGGTACCAGTCCAAATATAACAATAAACACAAAAGCGAGGCCTGCAGTAATGCTGCTTATCCCAAGACCGCATGACTCATTACACATGATCATACAAAGATCATGCACTGTGAACGGATCAGTATCGCAACAACCATACTCTCTATACTGTATTACGTTCTAGATTAGTTTAAAGGATAGATACAAGGTAAGGTAGGCAAGGTATATTTTATAGTCCCCATTAGGAAACTTCTGTCTTCCAGATTTGACCCAATCTGCAAAGCTGTTGGAACAACCTGGTCTGAGAAGCTGCAAGTCCAAATCTTGAGCTAGATTTGCTCAGGACTGACTAGCTTAGGTTTAGTCCATTGTCATGCACGTTTTACATTTCACTATGCGTCAAAGCAGAGCTGTGAGCGATAGACACTGCCTCGCTGTTAAAGCCACATTTTATCTGATGGTACATAATTGCAGGTCCCCTACTATTTCCCTCCTTTATGGAAACACATCATCTGTCACTCACAGGTGTGGACGTCTCTTTAAACAATGGGAACAGCGGCAGAAATCACATCTCGGGGCAGTGTGATAGATGGAGTATCATTTGTTAAACGCGGTACAGTCTCAGCTCCGAGCCCCAGAATAACTGCCCTCTACAGACCGCTCTATTCAGAGAAATAAAACCCTACAGCTCCCTGGGCACATGTTCATCACTTCTCATGAACAGGCGGGACATGAGAAGAGACACAGTGCACCCGCAAATTATAACCACATAGCTTTTAGTGCGTGTTCCTTTTGATCAAATAAACCTCATTTAAGGAGTACAGGCTGTGCTTCAAAAGATAGTAGAAGCACTGTGAGCTTGAGTCAAGAATCTGGCAAATCGCTGCATATCCTTGATAAAAAAACAACTCTCAGGCTTCCTAAAGCTCATGCTGGAAAAGGACCCAATCAATTTAAGAGGTTAAATTAATGATTCCAACAAAAGTGACATTTTTATGAATCTGATTGACTTGATTGAAACAAGCAGTTTCTTGGCTCAGTCATGGTGAAATCTGGGTTCATTTTCAAAAACAGACATTTGTCAAGTCTTGAATTTAATCAAGCAAAGCCAAGACGTCAACTCAAACTTCTTTATCGCAAAGGGCTTTTAAGGCAAAACTGGAATGATTCATGGTGAGTCATTTAAAATATAAAAAAACAGCAGCGGGGTCAGATCGTTGACAAAAGTCCTATCAATCACTGCTAAATGTCAGTCAGGATCTTTGCCGGCAGCAGAGTAAGGCAGACTACATTGCGGTTTTCTAGTGCAAGAAAAACAGTTTGTCTTTGCTGACAGAGGGGCGCAGAGGGTCCCTGGTGACAGTGCGCAAGGTCAAAAAGGTGAAACTAAGCCAAATGTCAAGCTAAAGGAGATGTGCCCTTTTCTACATTTAAACACAGTGAATGAAGCCATGCATTATCCGAAGCTCCTGCACTGCTTTACTTTGGTCAGAAAATCACTTTTCGCCCATTTGGAAACATGTGGTGCAAAAAACAAACTGTCATTTACTTTTTATAGTTTAAAAGTACAAAGGAAAACAGTATAAGGGGCAAGCAACATAAACTGTGTGCATACAGTGTTTTGTAAGGGGTTCAAGGTTCACAAAATCGACGGTTCTTAATAATGCAACACTTACTATAGCTAAAAATATATATTTTTTTTCCAATTGAGAAGACATTGAGCCAGTTCATGTATAAATTTAGATCAATGCCTTTACATGATCCAAGTCTAGTAACACAAAATTAAACATGTCAATTTTCAAAGCAGATAAAAAGGGGTACTCTATTGTGACGTCCCTCTCTCCTGGTGCAGCTGAATTGTTTGCCTTTTTCAGCGAACCACGTTGTTTTTCTGGATACTTTTGTACGTCTTTACCGTGTTTTTGTGGAGGTTTGGTGGATTTGTTTATTTTGAGAGTCCAAAATGGTCCTGAAGAAAGCAGCTTTTTGAAGGTAAACAAACTGCTAGCTTATCAGCTAAACCCATTTGAGATCTACAAACATCTTCTTCTGAGACACTGAACAGTGAAGAGGCACCAAGAGCCCCCCACACCTGCAGCACGGAGGAGGCGTCACAAGAGGAGCTACAGGAAACAACAAAAGGGACCAACGAGGAGATGGTGATAGACTGTGGAGGGAGCTGTGCAGGAGGAAGAGGAAGGACGAGGTGGAGCTGACCAGTGCAGGACACCACGCTCTGAGACGGGGACAAGCCCAGGAGGCGCGGTACTGATAGGAAGAGGATTGAAATGTAAGGACTGAAGAAGGCCAAACCACAGATGACACATCAGCGTGGCAGGTCTAAATGATTTGACAAACACTTGGTTAGCGGAACGAGCTACGTGTACGTGATGGACACATTACATCAGCGTCAGTGCAGAGAAGGGAAACTTACGACTGGGCCCGTGGATCTTGATGGGCTCGCTGGGTTTGGTGAGCCTAACGGAGCACTGTTGGCACACACAGTCCTTCCCGCGGAACGTCACTCTGTCTCCGATGGGAAAGGGCTTACTGTGGAGACATGAGAGCGAAACTAAATTAAAGTAATTAAAACTGACAATGTATGAACCACATTTTCCACAGTATATTCTAAACTCGTTCTCTGACTTCTGTATGTGCACATTGCCTTCTGTCATACACTCACATACACCAGCGCTCGCAGAGACATGATTAAAACAACAGCCAGGGCCGAAATCTTGCTGACAAACGTTTCCCGACGCGCTCCGTGAACCCGAGGATTCATATTTAAACAGTGAGGACGGGTTAATGGACGGGGACTACTTCTGTGATTAAAGAGTCCATAACGTATCGCTGCCAAAGACTTCTGAAAGAAAATCTGGCTGCGGCCCTGAGAAAGAACATTATTAGGCAGAGAGCGCAGCGTGCATACTGATGCTAACTTTTACTCTTGTCTGTCAGCTCAGCGTGCTCTGCTTCTGCCAGGGTTTTAAACTGCATTTTCTCTCAAGATTAGAACTACTTACTTTATGTCTCAACACAAAATAAATTGGAGTGGGGAGCTTTGTTTAGTTACTTAAGACAAAGCCATGCTATAATATTTGATCTAATAAGCATTAAAAGCTTTTTATTAGAAAAAATCTTCAGTGCTCTTGCATCTTTCTCAGGCATCACCTACTTGTCCCGAATAAAGATGTTGTTTTACTTTGTCAACAGTCACCCAAACAAGAGGTTTACAGTGCATGCTTTATTATGATAACCACGTGTACTTGTCGCATTGTCTTTTCCAGGTTGAGCATTACTGTAGGATCTTGTAATCACTGACATATTTACTATTCTTCCTGGGGTCCATTGTTATTTTAAAGCATTATCTATACAGCACACACCAACTGTACAGACATAATGTTCTGCAGTGTGGCTTTAAGAAGAAGCACAGAGAATAGAATCTATCTGTATGTTTGGGAAACAGCTTTGGGTAAATGATAGATAATAAGGGCTCTACATTGTAATAAGTTACCACAATCAATGTTACGTATAACACAACCACATGCTGTGAATACATACTGCATCTATCAAATCAAGCTGGCCAAGCCACACTCTGCGATGTTTGTCTCTCCTCACTAAGGGGAGACAGATTGATTCCTTTACAAGTGGGGAGGGTGTGAGAGTGAATGGTGAGTTAAAAGGCTTAGAGAAGGCTGTTTAAAAGACATGGAAGGCAACAATCCTTCCCCTCACCGCCGCAGCCCACAGACGGTGCCAAGGCCCAGAGGGAGTCTCCAGTCTCCAGCCGAGCTCCTCAGTCAGCACATAAAGAGAGCACTCCATCTATGAACGCGAATGTACGGGACAGGGAGGCACATGGGATCTACTTATGTATAGCAAAGACAATGGATGGGTAAACAGCAACAAGTTCAACATGTGCTACCAGCCGGGCCATGGGCTACAGATGGGAATCAGCACATCTAAAAGTTTAGACCGACAGTAAGAATCCTTAAATGAATAATGCTATACTACGTTTTGTGCTTGACCTTGTAGTAACCTGCTTGTCACTACTGGTGTCCCACTCTGCGTCATCGGCCATTCTCTGTGTTTTAAATAATTTAATCTGATTTCATATTTTATGCATTTTCGACAACTGGTCAGCCACGCAGCTATATTAAGCCTCAGTGTAGTGCCCATAGCTTTAGTCACCATCGAACTTTAGAGACCTCAGCAAAAAAGGGCAGTCTCATCAGCTTGAGGACAGACTCATCAGCTTGAAGACAGAGATCAATGATGGGGACGAGCAAAGAAAGTGATTTAGGGGAGACACTGATTTTTATTTATTTTTCAGGTTTTGAGACAGTTTAATCTCTTGTAAACTTTTCCACTGCATTTGGTGGAGGAGATCAGTGCTGCTTCACTCACAGGGCAATGGTTTTAGTGGATCTTCTCATTGCATACAATTGTCAGAGAACCTTCACATCTGTCTGATCATATCCTCTCATAGGGCTTTTCCACTAAGGTGCTGGTTCTGAGCTGGTTCTGGGCTGGTTCAGAGCTGGTGCTGGTGCCGGGTTGGTTCCGTACTGACTTGGTTTTCCACCAAAATGAGAGCTGTGTCTATTGCCATAGCAACGCTTTGGGAGAGAAAATATCCATATGGGCCCGATTTACACTTGACTTTATTTGTATGTGATAAATAAGTTCATATTCCACCAGAAAATGCTAAAAAAGAGTGGAAAAATTGTGTTTCCCAAAAGATTCTACTTTCCCCCTCAGCGATGCCACGCCCCCTTCTATGACGAGTTGCCGTCTGTATCTATTGGTTGTTTGTCGGAAGAGAAAGCCACACCCCCAGCTACTGACATCACTGGCGCTCATTTCTTGGTCCAGCTTTTAACTGGAACCAGCCCGGACCCAGCACCGGCACCAGCTTGGAGTTGAAAAGGGCTATCACCGAACAGGACTGGTGTTAAATATTGCAGAGCTAAATACATAAATAAGTATTGCAAGCTGAATAAAAATAGAAAATCCAGGGGTTTACCGGGAGAGTTTGGGATTTTTGAGAGAGAGCTTAACATGGGCTTGTGGAGGTCAGAGAAGCGATGGCCTAGTTTTAACTCAGTCGAACAGCGGGAAACTCCACTCCAGCCTCCTCTCGGAAACAAAGCTATGCAATCAGGTAACAGCGCAGTGAGTGGCATTGATGAACACGAGTGAGTCAGTCAGGCGCTTGTAATTTTATGATGGTGTAAAGTGAGGCGCCCGCAATGTAGTGCGTTTTTTTCCTCACAGATGATGTTGCGTCATTTTGTGCGGTGTTGCACGGTCATGGGGCAGAGAAATGACTCACAGCGGGTAAATAGAAAACAAGATATTCTTTCATTCAGCTCCACAGTTAATGTCCTGTTCTCAGTAGTCTTATTCTGATATGCTTTAAATGGGCACTTGTACTAATTAAATGATACGCTGTCTTACAGAGAACTGAAGGAGCTGAGATTGAATGCACTATAGAGAGAGTTATAAAGGCCCTAAGATATTTTCTCAGAGCTGAAAAACCTCTGGATACAATAGGTCAATCAATCAAACAGAGATGCCAAAATTAAATTGACCTCCATCAAACTCAACATTGTGTAAATGTGGAATCCTCTTGCTGTCCTGTGTTTGAGTGCGTACCTGCAGACACTACAGACGAAGCACTTGGGGTGGTAGGTGCGTCCGAGGGCAGACACCACCTCTCCACTGATGAAGGAGTCGCAGCGGTCACAGCGCGTCCCGTACAGACGCTGGTAGTCCGCCGTGCAGATGTACTCGCCCTTCTTCTGGAAGAACCCCGACCGCGCCAAGTCGCAGTTACACACTGTTGAGAGACGGGGGCAAGAGGTGAGGCACAGAATTACCAGCAGAATATAAAGCATACGGATTTGTGATTTGTAAGATTGGAAAGATATAAAGAGATAACAAAAATCAATCACTTATTCAGTCAGTTGACAGATTACTAGAGACAATGACTAACAACAACGTACCTCGCATTTATTTACATTATTTACATTCACAGCTGAGATTAAAAAGAGACAGAAACACTGAATCATTTGAATCGGCACAGTGGTACAGTGGTTAGCGCTCGTGCTTCATAGCTAGAAAGGTCCCGCTTGCATGTTCTCCCTGCGTAGGTTTCCTCCAGGTGTTCTGGTTTCCCCACCACTAAAACATGTACAATAGGCCAGAATGATTGTGGAGTGTGAGTGGTTGGTGTTGGTCAGAGGGGCTGAAAGCACAGACTGGTAGCCTCGCTTCTGTCTATCCCAAGGGCAGCTGTGGCTACACCAGGGTGCGAATGAAAAATGACTACAGTGTAGTGTTTTAAGAAACTTGGTAACTCAGGCTTGTAAAGCGCAATACAAGAGTGGGAAAAAAAATGGTGGAAAAGATGGAAAGTGGCGCCTTTATCATATACGACAAGTCACAAAGGAATCTTAACCTAAGTTTCTCTACCTCCTAGAACAGGAAGATATCGGTAGGAAGAAAATAATTAAACCTAAGCACGCTACAGGATTAATGGCCTTTTCAAGACCACCCCGGTCAGATCATCAGAAAGTTTTCTCCGTGGGTGGAGCTTGTTCACATAACCTGTGTGGGCTCATTTGCTTTTCGCTTAAGCTTAAAACACATCAGTAAAGCACTGTAACCTCTAAAGCACTTTGCACTATAACCTTGTATGAAAAGCGCTCTAAAAAAAAAAGTATCATTGATTGATTCATTGAAGTTGCTTCCAAAATTCTAATTTATCTGATATATGAGTTTTACACCTGTTCCACCGGCTGCAGTTGCTAATTATGAAGCAGATCGGTTTAAGTACCGTAACATACAGTGGAAAACAGGTTAATGTTAAAATGCCAGCTCAAAGACATTTACCATTTCTACTCTTTTGTTTTCTGAGAGCTTTGTGGTGAGGCCGTCTTCACACATGGCTGCTGAGAAAGATCTCCCGCTCTGTACGGTCGTGAGCAAATTTGTGCTGATGGGAATATAATGATATAATCAACGGAAAACTCATTTTGTGCAAAACAATGTGGAGACTGAGAAAAAACAACCAACCGCGAGTCGCCGGCATCAGACCAGGCTCATTAAATACCGATCTGCGTTTCCGAGTGTCTGATTGTGAGGTGTCTATTCAGCACTGGGACATGTGGGAGAGGGGTGTAACATTATAGAGGCGTTTTCACAGCTCACTGCCCCAGCGCTGTGGCTGCGGGGCTCTGGTTACTTCCTCCCTGTGTGGTTTACTAACAAGAGCAGTTGACAGTTTTTGTCTGGGCTGTGGAGCATGTTTTGACCCGACAGACAGGCCACTAATGACTTGAGGGTCAGATGTGAGGGAAAAGGAAGTTTAAAGGGACTATACGGAGCTTAACAATAGTAAAATTACGTATTTTCCTCCTCGTACATGTTCCAGCAATGCCCTAATGTGTAAAATGAGCCCAGACCTGTTCACCACAACTGTCTCTAAAATCCTGCACTGTCACTCAAAAAGGTGTGCCGTCATCCACGAGCTTAAAATAGAAGCTGCAGTTACACGTATGACCTGAGGTGGCAGTAGTGAGTATAAAATGACCAACTTGCATCTAGTTCCTTTAAGTTTAAAACACATTATTTTACATCTTGTAAAATAAGAAATAAAAAGCATGTATGGCCTGAGAAAAGTACCACATTAGGTCAAGCAGCGTGTTTTGAAAACGCATAGTTATTAGGACAGAGAAAATTTAGACAAATAAGGTCAATGTTCATACACAAATGTTGTTAAAGCTAGCCCGCTTTTACTGCAGTTTTGTCTTGTCTACATTTATTAATAAAATGTTTTAATCTTTTTCAGTGCAGACTCATTTAGGCACCTTTAATAAAAAAATATATTACTTTCAACCATCGGATAATGCAATTAACCTCTTTTGATTGTGTTTTAATAAACTGTGTCATCTTCACTTCATTTGTAATTTCATAATGAGCTGAAGTGAAGTCTCCACAGGTTCCATAATTACAGTTTTGTCAAAAACAGAACCAAACTGTCCCACATTTGGAACATTTAGTCTGAAGCCAATTCCCAGACAACTGAGACTGCACAACAGATGGAAACAGGATCCCCGCCATACGAACGGTGCGTTGGACAGTATCAGGTGAAAGTGGTGATGGTGAACAAAAGTCTATGGCGCCAGCGCAAAGACAAGGAAGATTTACAGCAGCTAAACATCTTTCTGTTTGTTGTAATATGAAGCATTTTTCACAAGTTAGCTCGGGGTTCTCATGATCTCTCATTTTCATTAACTACGTCCGTGCGTGTCATTTATGGCTAAACTGAAACATACATTTAGGGAACATATTGTTTCTTTTAAGGGGAGACACTACAGGCAAAACATTTTTTTTTAAGTTTTCAGGTTTTGGGCCAGATTGGTCTCTGAACATACAAGCTTTCACCTGGAAACAAAAAATATACCTAATCTTCGCAACAACATGTTTAAATATTGCACTGATTCAATGTTCCCCCATAGATTTACATGGGAAAATGCAATTTCAAGGGCCTTTTTCTCAAAACACATTTTCATCTCATTGTGGCGACACTATCTCCACGTCAGTAGCACCTATTTTCCAGCCTTGGACTGAACTATATTTTGAAGATCTTTTCAGAGGGATTTTTTAAATATTTAATTCTAAAACTAAACAAGATCTCCAAAATCCCCTTTGAAAAAAAGGTGTATCTCAATCCGTTATTCAGATTTCGTCGCCAAAAAGATGGGAATTTTTGGGCACTTTTAGGCATAAAACACCTTATTTCTATATAGAAACATAAACTGACAGAAAACTTGCAATATATTTTTTCTCACATTTATGCCGGTAATCTACAGCATAAGTTTCAAACTGATATCTGTAAATTTAAAAATGTTCCCTATTTACCTTCAGTGTCTCGCCTTAATTTTAGAAAAGAAAACTTTTTTACAGACCTATCCTGTGTACAAATGGCGAATTTCAAATGGTTTGACAGCTCTTTGATTGAAAAAAGTAGCCTATATGTTTATGGGGACAAATCATCTAAAATGGTTTGTTGTACCATTGACTAAACAAAAACATCTTTCATGGCGCCATTGATTTGTGAGGGTCCTGGCAAAAAATGGGCGATTTAATCCCCCAGACTGCCAGCGGACGGTGCTCCAAGAGCGGTCTTTGCTTATCAATATTAGTCTAGTCAACAAAAACTAACATTGGCACACACACGAAGACTGGTAGCACAGCTCACTCTCACTCACAGGCTGGCTGCACATAAACCCTTCAAAGGAGCTCATTTAATCTCAAGCTCTTTATGAGTGCGGCATATTGACTTAATAGTGTAATAAAAGATCAATGGGCCCTCGCTTAAAAACAAAACAATCTCAGCTCGCATACGTGGAGGAGAGGGCCGCATAAATCCGCACACTGATGGGACGTGGCAGTACTGTGAAAAGATATGAGTCTGGGATGGGACAGCGTGTATGGTGAGATATGAAGATGGGTCAGATTTATCAGCGGGACAGGACGTTGGCAGTGGAGCAAAGGGGGCTGGCAAAATGTCAAGCAATGATTCAGTGAAAGCGCCATGATGGATAGGTCGGGTCGGGTATGGGTAAAATATAGTATGTCCCTGCATGTGCCAACCGCGTTTCCACAACCACAGAACAATGGTCAGGGTCTGCTTTTGACCGAAAATCACATGCTGTCGATGCCTGCACGGAAAACAGGAGCAGGAGATGGAGCGGCTGCACATTTAATAAGCATTTGACCATGGAAAAATGTGCCGCTATGACAATTTAAATATGGATTCACGTTCGCCCACAGGGTATATCACATTTCTACATTCTGCGGCTCTTTGTTTGCCCAAAGCGGCTGTTCAATTTGCAACTCAGATTGATTTTCACATAACTGGATTCAGCTCAATTAGCCTAATGCACTTCATTAGCATAGAGACGCCTCGACCAATCGCAGCTGCGTTCCTGCCGGAGCTCACCGCAGACTGGTCGGTGCAGACGGTCTGGTTCGCCTGTTTTGGCCAATCGCGTTGTTTACCTCTGACCGGCTGATTGGCTCGAGTCGCCTCAAACACCACCCCTTCACTTAGTTGCCATAGGCGATGTAAACCTTCCACGGTTTCCATAGAGACAATCCAGACACAATAATGTGTTGGAGCTGCTGGCATTTTAACTTTTCTCATTTGACTGATAGAGAAAACACATCAGTCATCCCAAAACAGACGGTCTCCTATTCATTTTAAACCTATAAAGCAAGAGACCTAAGAAATCTCACTTTCTAGACGTCTTGGAGCTTAATTCCTTTTGTCAGCAAACCCCATATTCTCCATATAAAGTCTGTCATTTCAGATGAAACCATGAAGGGACTTTAAAGTGTGCCACCACATGACCACACGGTGCAGCTGCCACCACTATCCAGGGCTGGAGTGTGGTGTCTCAACTGCAGAGACGTGGCTTTGCTTGGCACACAGACGAAAGGCTCTGGCTACAGCCACACAACCAACACCACACTACCAGTCGCCCAGAGAAACCACCAGCACCAGCCTGGTCTGTTCCGCTGCTCTAATAAAGGCCATAAGGCATGGTAATACATGCTTGAGGAAGAAATACTCATGGGAATGTGCACTTTGCTAAAATGCCGTTAGAAGTAAACAAATGCATAAAAAAAAAAAGTTATTTAAATGTTGCCCTTTTCACAAAACCAATATAATCATCTTTTCGAAACTTTGCAACATCAAAGGCTCGATTTCAGTCATAATCCTCCAAGTGCACTAATGAGAGAGCAAACTCTAACTTTTCACTCTCTCTTCCTCA
This sequence comes from Gobius niger, assembly GCF_951799975.1. Classification (NCBI taxonomy): domain Eukaryota; kingdom Metazoa; phylum Chordata; class Actinopteri; order Gobiiformes; family Gobiidae; genus Gobius; species Gobius niger. The sequence continues at coordinate 12,189,087 of NC_136856.1, forward strand.
TGAGTTTTTTTGGCAGGAAGTTCACATCCACAGAACATAAGTCTGCTGATTAGAGGCCAGTGACGGCTGCTGTTTGCAGCTGTGGTCATTACAACAGCACTGATTAGGCAGCCACAGGGGGTCCGGATGATTGGGCATTTATCTCACGCCAACAGACGCAATTAAAATTCTCAGCTCAAAGTCGGCCCAGGCCGGAACCCCAAAAATAGTGCTGCCGGGCCCGGCCACCTCTTCTCTCTCTCTCAGTGTGGAAACCTGACTCTTCCTGGACCTCATTATGCTGCTGTTCAGACCTCATAATGCACTATTAAGCAAAGTGCCGTGTACTGTGTGTCAAATAGCTTGCTGTGTAATTGTTTTTAGTGCTGTTGTCAACATTATTGTAATTCCAACTGCTATGACTAAGAGTAGGGCTGGGCAATATATCAATATTTAAGATATATTGATATATTTTTAAATGAGATATGGAATTAGACGATCACATATATCGATATAGTTAAAATTTGTGCCGAACAGAGCTAAATGCTGCCCTCAGAAAAAGATTGACCTATTTTATTTTATAGGCTATTCCTATTTAAGATATATTTTTATTTAAATGTGCACCTTACAGAGCTTTGTTAGACAGTGTTTATGTTTACATTTTATTGTGAGTTTTCAATAAAACTACTCGTATTTGACCTTGACTTGACATTTCATTTCACAGCTCTCACTTGGCGGAAAAAATATCGGAATATATATCGTATATCGAAATTCAACCTAAATATATCGGGATATGACTTTTGCTTCATATCCCTCAGCCCTAGCAAAGAGCATGTCAAATTAGACAAGAACTGAGCGTAACATGTCATGTTGGACAGACTGACAAAACATAAAAAAGTATATATTTTTTTTTAATGTCAGGATTACTCAAATATCCCTTTTTTTATTTGATTGAGGAGCTTGTGACTTAATGCGTATTCTTGCTTTCATGCAAATCCCTGGAAAGAAAATCCCTTGAAAATCCCATTGAGCTCGTTTACATTCATAATCAAAATTAAAGCCACATTGCCGGACATTCCAGGCTGTAGTGTTGCCTATAAGAAAAGCGTCTCTGAACAACCCTTGACTTGCGAGAACAAAGTGCTCCTGTAAAGTTTACCCTCACATCTGTGCCACTGGTAGGTGGCTGTGGTTCAGTCAGCCCTCCCCCTGTCCCCCGGATCTGCACTGGGTGACAGGAGGAGAGACTTCAAGGGTAAATAATGTGTTTTTTCAAGTTGTGCCAAAATCCGAGGGAGAGAGAGGAGGCTGTGAGACGAACAGGAAGACCGAATCCAAGTGTGAATCCAAGAAAAGAAGCAAAAAAACAAAAAAAAAGGGGGACAGAGAAGGGGACAGAGGGAGGAACAGAGACTGGAGTCAAAAACCTAATCGGCAAAAGCTATTCTGTCTGTTGCATTAATACTGAGGCGGTCATTAGAAATAGTACACTTATTTACATTATATTCATTTTTTGAGGTACTTTCTTACTTGAGAAGTCACTCCAGTAACATTTTGATTGAGTAATATGTTTGTGCGGGCTCTCAATCCTTCCTGAAGTATTGATTGTAGCTACACACCACTACGATTTGACTGAGCATCTTTCATTTGTCTTGAAGTAATATTCAACCGGCAGTATCAGTACTTTTATTCAAGTAATGAAATCAAGTACTTTGACCAACACTGCAAGCCCAGTGGCACCGTTCATAGAGTCAAAAGAGCCAAAACAATACACAATTACTAAATGGGAATTCAATGCAATATGACTATATCTAGATTTTTGGTGGTACAGAAGTGTGCGGCTTTAGGCTAAAAGCAGAGAGACGTCATGCACAGCAGTGACATCGTCCTCTCAGCTCCGGGCAGGACGAGTGGTGGGGACAGATGGTCGCCCAGTGGAGTGTCTCCGACCACAGACCAGTCCTGCTGCTCGGGCCCGCAGCTCTTAACCCTCTGCGCTGTGTGGAGGAGAGGCACGCATGACTTCACAGCAAATTTCACCTCATGTTGGGGTTATATGGGGCTTAATCAGATTGGAAATTGCAACAAATTATAACAAGATGATCATAATGGCTCAACAATGGGTTTCATGATAATCTAGACTAAATCTAAGATGGAAAAAGGTTATTATGGGTACTTCAGTTGCATGTCAAACCTCCTTTTCTCTCTAGTCAGAAAAATGTCATTAAAATATGAGCCGCTCTGGAACATTTTGTGGTAGGAGGTTATATAGCCACAGCTGCCTTTGGGGTATATTGGCAGAATCACAGCAGCAAAAATCTGCGGCGATGGACCTTCTAAACCACACCAACCACTCACTCACACTCATGCAGTATCCAGCAGTTACAAATACCACTGCTAAATCAGACGTGTACCAACAACTATGAACCAGGACAACTTTTTGGAGCTTTTAACCATGTTGTAATGCTATTTCCTCAAAAAGCAGTGTTTTTTGGTTTCATTCACCCATGTCTGTGCAATCCCGCTGAATCCGGCTCTCTGTTCAGCTGCTCCGCCCTCTCTAAAGGACTGGCTTGTGCCCTTGTTACGCATTTTATGTATGATTGTAAAACCAGGAAGTGCCCGACATCTGTGATGTAACGGCTTACGGTCTGATTTTAATTTATAAAAGCTTTTTTATTATTTCTGTTGTAAGAAAGAAAGAAAAAAGGAAGTGCCTGATGTGTCCGCACTGCCTCTGCATAGTAAACAAACAAACCCCCTGAGCATCTGAACAAAGTCATTTTTGCCCCGAAGTTGTGAAGAAGAGGCTCCTTTCTAACTGGACACCACCCGTTATTTTTTTCTTACCTAACGAAAATGTTTCGGCGAAAATGTGCGTTTAGTGCAGGACTTTATTCAACTTAAAGAGGAGTCCACTCGTCATGAAGTTGGAATTTCTCTCTTTTCACCGGTGGATGCTTGGCTTGGCCAGAACCAAAGTGGATTAACTCTCATAACTTGCGCCATTCCCACAATAAAAACACCCGATGGAGAGGCCAGATCAGTAAGTAGATCAAAATGCATGTTAGCGTGTGTGTTAGTCGTTTATGAAGCTATGTTGCAAATGTTAACTCCTTTTAACTGCATTGTGAAGTAACTTCACTTATTGCTGCGATATTTATATTCCTACTACTGCTATTGTTGCATGGGCGACATCAACTCGGAGAGAGGGGGCGGAGTTAACTGAATCCAAGCGTCTTGTCTTCCTGGTTGGAAAAATACCCCCAGAAAATACTTATATTTCTCACAAAAATGAGTACTCCATAGTGGTAGAGGTACAATATATCATATAAATGCCCATAGTTTACTTTTGAAATGCTCCATAGTATGCAAAGCAGGTAAAAGAGCACACTCTCTTCCCAAAAGAAGAGAATTAAACAGAGATCTCACCAGTGACGGTCCTTGTAAGTAACCTCTGTGACTGTAGCTTTGTTCTGTTCTATGTACTGTGTCTGTATTTCTCTTCTGTCAGTTAAAGCTTGTTCACCTGCCTTGGGACAATGGCTGTAATTTAGCGATTATGCTAATTTTACATTTACATTGAGGCTTTCTGCTGACATGTTGGTTAATGTGCACTGTCCAAATTCAAATAAATAAATGAACAAATGAAAATAAATAAAACAAAAAGAGACTAAACATCTTCATCCTCTGTAGGCAAATTACAGATAGTATCATTTCTTATACAATACCATGATGATTTCTGATACAAATCTTTCTAATTGTAAGGGCTTGCGGTGTAACTATGGCCTGTGTGGCTGAATCATATTAAGTCCATCCTTAGTCCAGTAGCTTGTTAACTCATCCTTAGCTTTTATGAACCACTTCATCGTCTCCTCTCATTCTCTTACTCAGTCTGTTGAAGTACCTTAAAGACATAACACAGCAGCTGAGTGTGTAAAATTCCTACGGGACAGCGACGCTCCCCAGTGAGTTTGAGCCGTAATCCCTGTCATCCATCCCTGATCCGCGCAGTCGTCATGGGAACAGCGTCGCCGCCTGCCCCAAACTCCCATCCCTCTCTCTTCCGGATTCTCTCCCTAGCAACCAGACAGCGCTGTGGTGATTGGACCGGCGTGCCCGTCGTTACTATAGCTACGGGAAGCTCCCATTCCCCCGACTGTAACCCCCTCCATCTTTTACTAAAATATTTCTTTTCATTGTCTTGTCTTTGTTTAACTTAATTTTACCGATTTGTTTTTGGCAGTAACAAAGTTCGAGGTATAGAGTGACAGCAACGATCGGGTGATGATAATTCACTATTTTTAGGTTCCAGATGTGAACTTTTTATTATTATTTTTATTTTTTCATTAGAATCTGTGACGTTACTGGAAGAGAGTGCAAGAATATTTGGCAAAAATGTGAATGTGTGGAGTTTAATAAATGGCGCCTGGCTGTGTCGTGTATGTTAGAGAGCTATGGGCAATATATATATGGAAGTTGAATGATGAAGACCTCATTCTCAGGTTTCAGGCCATGTCCAGCTGACTGAAGAAAACCTTCATCCACCAGCTGTCGGGAAACTAAATTCTTCTTTCCTCCCTCTGCTTCACCTGCGTTCAAAAACCGTGGCAATGATTTTGATTATTTATATTTGATCTATAGGCTGAATTTCAGAAGTTTCTCCTGCTTAATCTTCCTCACCCATGGACATAGAGAGCAATGTGACGTTTCAAAGCTCCACATTTCCTCCGTTTGATAATATGCAGAAAATGGTATAGTGGGCTATATTGACTGAATAGCAGGCTGCAGTGGGATTACTCTTGTCAGTTTACGTCTACAGTTCATATTGAGGAAACATTATTTCCATTTTCCATTTTCCCAGTGTGATTTATGACTTTCTCATCTGCGAGTGTCTGCGCTTGTGCCTTGCTGTTTCCCTTGGATTCGAAAAGTGCCAATTAAACTTGGACGGCAGATAAATGTGGTCACTATGTCATTAGGCCAGTATGCAGCAGTCAGCCCGATACTGCCGGTAATATTACTCCATATCTATCCATGCAGCCCGCAAGAGGAGTGCTATGGCTTTCACAATATGAGCGTGTACATCTCTGATTTCCCCCTGCGTTAGTTTTAGCCGCTTCTGGCTTCTGTGTGTGTGTCTTTTTCCTCTTGGCCGATGGCTATGGCTTTTCTCTATGGTATAATCAGCTGCTGTTCGCTGGGTTCAAATTACAGGTTAAATACACAGTGATTACTGTTGTGCACCTTTCAATGACAAACGCGAGGTAATGCGGCTGCCAGTAAAAGTTATGTGGCTTGTAAAACACATTTTACAGCCGTCTCAGAAGAACCTTGAAAATGAAAGAAATCAGCTGAACAGACACCAGTCAAAAAGAAGAGGAGATGGCGATGGAGAAGTGAGTCACACACTTAGAACACAGGCACTGAGGTGGATCCCACAAGGCGAGAGGCAAAGAGGACAACCATACAACACCTGTAGCTTAAATCTTTAAATGGCCTTGGGAGAAATGACAACTTAAAAGCACAAACTCACAAACACTGTCCAAGACAAGACCCGAGAGCAGATTGTTGATGGCTGTGCCCTGAAAAGAGCGAAAAGCTGGGATTTAAGAACTCCAGCTATTTTGTAAACACAGTGTCTTTTAGCAGGGCACCTCAGTTTGATCTAGTAGATAATGTTAAGTCACAAGAGATAACAATATCAATATGCTGCTGACTAAGTAAATATGAGTGGGCCTTGAGCAATGCGTTGTAGTTACCATTTGCTCAGGACAGATTTTTACCCAAGAAAAACAAAATGGAAAATGGTCTCAACTTCTATACGTAGCGCATACGTCCAAAGCGCTTTACATGAAGGAACCACTCACCCATTCACATTCTCATTCATACACCAATGGACGCAACGCCAGTGTACACCCGCAGGAGCTGGGATTGGAACCACTGACCTCCCAATCCTGAGACGAACCGCTTTACCACTGTGTGTGAAACGTGTGTATATAACACAACATACATTTGTACACCGTAAACTTTGAAAATCACAGAATATAAAGCAGTTTGTACAGAAAAAGGATATCAGGCCAATGAGACAAGCTCATACAGTAAGAAGACTGGCCAGTATAAGAGTGACACAGGATGAATAAATATCTAGTATTGTTGTAATTGAAACATTTTCAGCAAATGTGTCTAAGCCCTTATTGAGCAGAAACACTTCAAAGATGAAGGTCAGTGCCAGCTCTGATTCAAGGAAAAATCTTCAGCAGAAAAAATAAATCGAATGCCCCAACACTGCGAGAAATGTCTAACAGAAAAAGCCATCAGCTCCTGACAAAAGAGAAGTTCGCACAAATCGCAAAATACAATTTAGCTATAAGTGTCAAAATCTTGCACCCCAACGCACCAATGTCACCCTGTCCCCGAGATGAGAAATTGATTTCATGCTCGAGTAACTGAACGAAAACTGAAGAAAAAATAAAAACAAAACAGAGAGCGGCGGTAGGAATTGGAAAAATAAGTTAACTGAATGTCATGGTCTGGAAAAAAGACCCTGATAAACTGATTTTGTCATAAATTTAGCAAATACACGCTTTTAAAGCAGTTAGTAATGCATTGGTACCTCATTCATTCATTTATTACTATTCTTTGTTAACCCTTTTCACCTGAATGAATGCTATGTTAAGAATGTGCACCAGACTGGATAGGGTTCGGCATGAGTCAAGAATGGCTAAGGTTAGGAAAAGGGCTGTTGCATTATGGGTCTGTACATAAATCGCTATTAAAGTGCTTGTAAGTGATTATCAAATGATCTGTAAAGCTCTGTCACTGTTACAGTAATGAATGAATTTACCAGTGTAAAAGTTAGTGTAAAATGACAAAAAGCACTTTTATTAAACTATTAAGCAAGCATTTAAGTACATATGCACTGCTATAATAGAATGCGGTGCTATTATACTATAACCCGATGAAAACATGTGAGCCTAAACAAAAACAGCTCAGTATAGAGTATGAAGTTCAAATGAACATGCAACATGTTTTGTGTTTGAGGGTCTCACACAGGGAACAATGCGAGCTTTAGAAAACTGCTGGCTGTGCACAGGCCCATACAGGACCACATAATATGGGCAGGGATGTGGCAGAATCTGGACACACAATAGGCGCCCAATGGCCTGGTGGGATGTATAGGTTTAGGGAGAGCTCTCTGGAAAATGAGAGGCGGAGCTGTTCAATGGGTGCTATACAGTACAACGCATTCACTCACTGTCCCTCATTACTGCTTTGACAATGTGGCCGCGCAGGTTTGACTCAAATGGGATTGTTATTGTGATGATGTAATGTTTAGGCGACACAAACACCCCCCTCCTTCTCCTCCTCCTTCCTGTGTGTTCACCCCCTTTTTTCTCTGGGGCATGAAATCAAGGCTTCCCATTGGTTAGAAGGGCCATAGAGATGCTGAGAATATCCACCAACCAGGGCCCGGGTGCCCCCTTCACGCCGTTACCACAGCAACGCCTCACAACCGCCGCTCGTGCCTGCAGGCGTGCGCGCTCAGTGTGGCCGTACACGTGCGCGCCCAGCCTGTGTTTTCATGTGTCTAATCGCTACACGCGGAGAACATGTTTCGACAACTCTCTCCTGAAGAGTCCTCCAGACTATTTGATGGGCTCAAGACTGAGGCAGAACAAAGAGCGCAGACCTGCTCAATTTGAAATCAAATCAACGTTTTATCACAATCATATCTGTACAAGAAGGCAAAATATATCACAAAATGACTGACTGAAATGTACACTTTTTGTAATTTACTCCTATTAATAGACTTTAGAGTTTCTGTGGTCCTGATTCAGTTTGTTTTGTCTTGTTTAAATAATGGTAACAGTATTAGTCTCATACAGCACTTTTCCAGATGCAATTTCTGACACTTTGCTGGATTTGTTGACAAAGACTTAAGTAACTCATGCCCCTAGAGGCTATAAGCGCCACTGCAGGTGTCGTAGCATGTTGCATTTTCTTTTTTTTTACTCCAATTGTCCGTGAGAGTAAATACTACGCTGACAGAAAAGACAAAGGGAGAGAGGGATATTGAACATTGTGCCGAAACCCAAAAACACAATGGAGATATTTTTTGTCACTCAAACTTGGCTGTACATACTGCTAAAGTGGTGCTAGCCCACAGTTAGCTTTGCCCGTTAGCTTAATAGCTTCTTCTTCGTGATTCCATTAGTGTGTATTGCACCTCCGGGTCGGACCAGGGAAAGTTGCAAGTGTGGTTTTCTGGCCAGAGACACCAGGGGGAGATGAAAGACCCCCCAATCATCCCATTAACACTTATATTACCCCCAGAGGGACTACAAAAAGGATTTATTAAGGCTAACAAGTCACTTAGTACTGCTCAAGAATCACATTTTTTCCCTCATATTGTACAGATCTTTGTGCGCAGGAAGACAGAACCGCCAAACTCGTCTTGCAAACCTTGAAATCAGATAACTACCACAGCTTTTCAGTATTTGGGTACAGAGTGTTCAATGGCAGAATAATTACATGATTTGTGGTCTCACTCCTCATCTAATTATCTGAACTGACTGAAATGACTTGTTTTTCATAACCTATAGCTATAGCCTATAGGTTATGAAAAAAGTGTCATTTCAGTCAGTCTATATTAGTCAAGCATGTTGTCACATATGCATATACTTTCGTTTCGTTTCTGCACTTGTCAGGTCTGTGGTTGTCAGAGTAATGTAATGTATCCATTTAGGTTGTCAATGTGGCACTTGATATAAAAATAAAAAGGCACAAGAGCCGGTGCATATGCAAAGCAGTGGAGGGCTGCATGTAGAGATTTTCTGATGTAAAGGAAGACTTATAGAGGAAGAAATGTCCCATATTTAGCTTTGTTTGACTCGTTTTGAAAGCGCAAGATCAGAGCAATTCTGACTTGACATTTGTAGGTGTTTCATCTCCTAAACTGAGCTCATAAGAATGCAAAACAGGGCATAATTAGATGAGGAGGTTGCTGCTGTATTATCACAGTGTTTGTGCAAAACCATCTGTTAATGGTCATAAAAGAAAAGCCTTAAGTGCATCTTAGGTTTACAAACAACATCATTTAAATAACTCTGTGCGCGCCACACTCCAGGCTCAACCGAGGCATGACAAATAACATTCACCGCTCGTTTGGTTTCTGATTTGCACAAGTTTATAACTCCTCTGTCACAAGCCGATTTTCAGATGACCGCTTACAGTGTAATTTGTATCCATCCTTTATTAATTATCCAAACCTAGCAGCAGATTCCCAGACAACCCTCAATTTTGCCCTCAATTAATCTTCACAAGAGCCCACAGTGCCAACCGTCCCAGCTTGAAACAACTTCATAAATAATTGATAAAAACAAAATCCTTACACATAATCTGTCTGAAAAAGCCTTGTGTGCCGACTGTTGAGGTGCACAACAATACAATGAGTGGCATAACCTTCTTGCCTATAACCCATGGCCATCTAATCAAAACCAATGAAACCTGGGCTGGGGCGACATTGATTCTATACTTTCTTGACAATAAGAAATTTGTAAAACCATGCACTAAAAACGTCTTAATTTAGATGAATACGTCCCTATAAACAAGGAATGACTTCACAATAGACCACTGAAATGCAGAAATCCCACTTTATACATTATTCCACTCGTTTTTTTTGTTTTGTTTCTTGTATTCTTGTCTATGAGGATGCCACCGGAGGCTACGACGTTATTAGCTGTAATTCAACATAGCCACTAAGCCATGGGATGTACAGACTGGAGAATCCCTCCTCTGAGCTGTAAGTGCATTAACAAGTCTCCACAGTGCGAGCCTGAGAAACCCCTGAAAGGCACCTCTGATCCCCCCGCTGCACATCCCCACCGCGGACCAACAGCACGCGACATAAGCAGAATGGATGAACTGGGAGGCAGTAAATCTATCACGGGGCAGAGGGGGGTGTATGTGTGACCGAAACAGATGCATTACCACAGGAATCCCATTTCTCTGCACAAAACTCCACCAGCCTCAATAATAAGGACCACCCAGGCTACAGTTAGTACAGTATGGGGCCTTTCGTGTAAAAACAAGAGCGTTTTGTCTTTTGACAGTATTGATGGGATTCACGGCTCTGTAATTAGAGACGAATCTTTGGACCCATTTAGTCATAAACAAGCCGTTTGGAATTCATTGCTTTCATCACTTACCAGTGCAGGTGAAGCATTTAACATGGAAATGTGTGTCCTGCACTCGGACCACTTCCCCTTTGCACAGCTCCCGGCATCGCTGGCATCGGATTGTTCCTGAGGCGCGATCGCTGCCCGTCGAGCCTTCAAAACAGAGAGATATTTTAATTGTCATTTCAAAACAATGTGCAAATGTTTACTGTGAAAGAGGGAATTATGTATGGCTGCATAAAGTGGCTCTATAACATTTTACTCCAAGTATCATCTAAGAAAAAATGGGTTCTATGAATATCAAGACCAGACCACGTACACAGGACAATACCTGGCCAAACTTTGCCTGAATCAAACCAAAACCCTGATGAAATTAGTTCTGAACAAGCCAACTTTTGTGCCACACACAGTTTAAGATGCCCAGCCCTCATTGTGACATTTTTTTTATCCGAGACAAAAAGATCAATTTGTGTGTCCAAGAACAGCAATGTCTCACCGCACAACCTTTAAGATATAGCACTTTGGTATCATATCTCTCTGTAACACATGTATCATAAATACAACGCATTAAATTGACTGAGGAAAAATGTAAATACATCAAGGCATTTATAAACTTCAAAACTCAAACTAAAAAGTTTTCTTTTCACATCCTAAGCATGTTGTTAGTGACCTGTAACATGGCACTGTACTGTCATACTGGTAATCGCTCATGTGGGGATCGCCTGTGCAGTACTTGCAGGTTCATAGTAATGTGTGTGAGCCTCCTGTTAGCACTTCTTCTGAGGCTGTTAGGTCTGACTCCTATAAAGTGGATAAGCTCCCGGCTTTCTATTTTTCACCCACTCATAAGCCCTGACATGGCGCCACAGCGTCAGGTGAGAGAGGACAGATCTGCAGACTTCATTATGCCTAATGTGAGTCAGACAGATGTGTAATATAGCGCAGCAGTATCTCACATAGTCAGGGGTGTATGGGACCGAAACATGAGCACAATGTCACAATGATGGATGAAAAAGAAAGTTAAATGCAAGACCTGAAAGTTTATTTTAAGTACATGATGTTGAAACGTGAGGAATTATTTTGATGAAGGAATTTCTTCAAGTGCATCTTTTTTTTAATTAAATCTTCTTTACTTGCAGATTTAAAGTCAACCAAAAAGTCCATCGATGATGGTCACAAAACATATAAATATGCTTGAAATTATTTGCTTAATGAACTAATATCAATAATTTTCTACTTGCTACCAAACATACACTGTACAAACTAAGAGTGCTTCTATGACTGAAAGAAACTGGTACTTTCTTGAAAGCAGCACAGGGCTGTCGTGACGAAGCTCCTGACTCTATTTCTTTGAATAAACCCCAGAGGACTGTGTGCACTTAAAAGTCTGCCACAGAGCTCCCTTCCCCAATATGCAGAGATTGTGAAGGCACACACACAGTATAGCTACAGCAAGCATCATGGATCTGCTTGTTTGTTTTCCTGTTACAATCTGACCCGTAGGCGCTGGAAATATGCACTTGCCATTCACTCCCACTCCCAAAACCCCGACAGTCCACCTCATTGTTTAGTCCACAATGTTGGTCCCTCCACTGGGACCCTGTGCCCTGTCCGATAAGTCCAAAATAATGGTCCTCCCTTCCTCAAGAGTGTGAGGGGGAAAAGGAACCAGTGCTTTTAAACGCACAACCAAATGAGCAGCCCTGACTTTATCAAGAGGGAATGAAAGACAAAGGTAGAGCATGAAAGCTTATGTCAATGCGCTGCAGGAAACCATGTAGGAAAATGTTAATAATCAATTAGGTTAAAGCTCTCAGGAGGAAGAGGACATTTTCACGGGCCAAGTAGAGATGCATACAATCACTGTGCATTGCTAACAGCTTTCAAACTTCCTCTCTCCTTTCTCCATCACAGCCATTCACTTCATTTTATGAATTAGCCTGAACTGGCCATGGTGTCAATAGTTTAGTTTTAGTTAAGTTTAGTTTAGTTTAGTTATAGAGCAGTTTACATTCTTAACTTTTTACAACATTCACATTATTCAGTTATAAAAGCTAAAAAAAGGAGTAGGCTGAAGCTAGAAAGCTTATATACGCCTACCCCGTCATCAATGTAATAAACATTTACATTTCCCGGAGATACTGCACAATCGGGTCTGTATCCAAGATAACATTTTAGAAGCTATTTGCTTCCAGAGGCGGGGAGTCAAATTATAATGATGTATCTGTGCTCTTACGTGAATAAAAACAATCGTTACATTTTCCACTGTGAGTAAAAATTTAAGCGACAAATGCTTCATTTTGATCCATAAAGATGTAGATCGTCTCATGCACCTTATTCTTTACAATTATTTAGTTTTTCAGTATTTTATGCCATTTTCTTGGAATTCTCTTAATGAATATCACTATTTCCACATGAGTTTATGTTTTATTTCACACAATTTATGGCGTCATGGAAAATAAATCTGACTTTTTTGCTCAAACAGTTACTCACAGTACTCAAGTCCATGTTCTTAGTATTTTGTTTTTTCGTTTACTTGAGTCTAGGTCACCACCTTCCCTTTCTACTCGAGTAAAATGACTTCAAAGTAACATTACTCTTAATTGAGTAAATATTCAGGAAGGGGAGAGAAAAGTGGACTGGTTCATGAATTTTCGTTACGTTTCATATGGCCAGATTAAGGAAAGTGAAAAGGCAGAGGGTTGACTAAATGACACTACATCTAAGACTGCACACAATATTGCCATATTTTCCTTATTGCAAATCTCACAGTATCCATATTGCATATTTTGTGTGACACAGAAAAAGACATGTTAACTTTAAAAGGTCAGTTTTGGTGATTAGCTTCCAGATCGAATGCCTTTAGCCCTGATTACGTCTTTCATCCAGTCTCGTTTTGACACAATTCGATGATAAAACAAATTGCTTGTACGTTTTGTTGATATTTAATATAACTTACTCTGCTGAAATGGTGTAAAATTTTGCAATAACAATATTATCGGAATGTACTTTCAAACTTTTTCCCTCATATTTCAGTTTTTGTCATATCCTGCAGCTCTTATGTGTATGTGCAAAAAAGTTACTGAGTCAAATGTGCATGTTTCTGAATAAGGGTGAACAGCACGCTCAGGAATCAAGCTTACGTAACTCTATCCAATAGTGCCTGTTCACTCATTCCTAACATGTGTCCTATTCATGTAAACCAATTAAAGGCCACTCAATACAGCCAGCATCTTCTCCAGTCAGCGCTGTGCAGGCTGTTGAGTCACTGCTCCAGTGATAGCCGCTGGTCCACAGGTGTTACTATCCAGCATTTGGAATAAGCAGCTAATGCCCCATGAGAGCATCGCCGGCGGGGAGCAGACAGGCGATAAGCAGGTCTCGGGTCAGAGACTGTCCCGGGGGAGCGGCTGGCCTGCTGCTATTCCTGCCCCTGACCTGAGCCCCCGGGAGGAACACGCTCACAGCCTTGTCACAAGGCATGCTGGGAGATCAGTGGTGACGAATGAAAGAAGCCATGAGAAAAAAACAATGAATCACTAAGAATCAAATGGAAACAGCAGTGCAGCCTTGTGATGATCTGTGAGCTATTTAAATAAGAAACACTGTCCTTGTTGTATGTAGTGTTTAAGAAACAGGAGCACCTGGAGGAAACCTACACAAACACAGGGAGAACATCCAAACTCTACACAGAAAGGGATCAAACCCATAACCTTCTTGCTGTAAGGCATGAGCCCTAACCGCTGCGCCACCATGTCACTTGACTAACTTTGTGAAATGGAATCAAATAATGCTGAAAAAACACAGATGACTAGTGGGTCAAGCAAAAAAACGTTTAAGAAAAACTTTTTAGAAAAATTCAGACTCTCTTGTACATGTGACTCCTGGCCTAACAAAGGGACCCAATATGGTATTTTCCATCAATGAGAGGCTTCAGTGTCAATAACTGGACCAGTCTTACATGAACTACAATAAAAGAAGAAACCTCTGAAGATAATGGTTAAACATCTTATATTCAATCGACCTAGTCCAGGATATACTACTACAAATGAAGGGACCCAAATATTTCGAGAGAAGGTGAGAAAATTAGAATAGAAAGTCAGTAAACAAATCGAACCAAGGACACTGTTGCTGTGAGTCAAGAATATAAACCAGTAGACAATATCAATGAAAAGCCCAAATATGGAACAATAAATAAATTACAACAAATAATGCAAGTGGGGAGCAAGTGAACCTTCATGGTCCTACTGCCAATCCAAAGATGAGCACCTGTTAGTCAAAGTCCAGATGTTGCTAATCGATGGAATATACATTTGACACATTACATGGTCAGTTATCGTTGTTGCCCCAAAATTGGGCAAATTGTGTGTAAATTCAACGTCCTTCTTTGACCGTAAACCGGTACTCTTCTGTCCCCGGACCCCATTTCATCCCTGTCCATCCCTGTCAGGACCTTGGATAGGAGCATTTATCAGCTCTATGACACTATCCAATACAATCACAAACACGCTGTCACTCCTGAGAGAGAGAGAGAGAGAGAGAGAGAGAGAGAGAGAGAGAGAGAGAGAGAGAGGGAGAGAGAGAGAGGGAGAGAGAGAGGGAGAGAGAGAGAGAGAATGGCCCACATGATCATTCAATCCTCTCAAAAGTCAAGGTTACAACAAGAACGCCTTCAAGACACACACCAAACAATGCAGCTGTTGTTCATAACCAGGCTGAAGATTTAAGATGAATGTGTGATATGCAACAGTTCTGATTGTGTTGGTACTTTTGACAGATTAATTTGCATGCAATTGCAATTCGTCGTAAAAGACATGGGGCCAGGTCTTCCACAGGGCACAAGGACAGCGCTGCTCCAAACGCGATGGTCAGCTTCCATGAGTGCAGCTGTGCAATGGCTATGTGCTATGGCGTCGCTTATTAAAACAGAAGAGGTCGACGAAGGCGTGGTTTCATACTATAGCAAAAACATTTATTTATCTCATCTTGAATTAAACAATGTCAGTGTCCCGAGAGAAAGGGATGTAGCCTACTGTCAGTCTCGCTCCAGCACGGGTCGGCACTCGCTCAGCTGTAATTGAGTTAACGTGACCCAAACAAAAGCACATGTTCACCCCCCACTCCTCCACAACCCCTCCCCCTTGACACTACCCTGTTGGAGGAAAAAGGCTGTTCTACATAACATCGCCATTGGCCATTTGGTGTTTCTTCACGCCATGTACAAGTTAAATGCGCTGAAGTGGCCAGATAACAAAGTGTGCTCCCACTAAGCGCAAAAAGTAACGCTATACAGTCTGCGTTTAGAAACAGAAGGCCCATGTACTTTTTTACCATTCCCTTGGGCTTGAGACACCTCGAAGGACTGGGATAGGAATGGCATCTGATTCATAATCTTTAACAAATTAATATCTTAAGGCAGGGAAATTTTATGTGTGTAGCACTTTTAACACAAGTCACACAAGTCACTTTTTTTTCTCCCCCATTTATGCCACGAGGTTTTGGTGAGCTACACACTGTATGTAGTCACAGCTGCTCTGAGGTACACTGACAGAAATATGGCTGAACCAATTTGTACCATCGGCCCCACAGCCCCACACAAGCTCCTGGTATTCCCTCTAGAGCTCTTCTCAACGTATTAACCAGGCCAACACTTTATTCAACCCAAAGGACATTCTTGTCCTGTGTCTTTTATTACATTCTATTGCAATTTGAATTGAAACTTGCGTCTGTTCTCTGCATTTTGCTGCAAACCAATTAACAGAAAAGCTTATGTAATTACACACAAAAGTTCACTGTGGATATTCAGCTGTGCCCCCTGCCGCCTGTGCCTACAGCTGGGGTTTTTTTGTCTCCCGCCTTTTGTTCGCCATGTTATTGAACTAAGGCGTCTGGCGGTGTGAGTGATAAATTGTGTTTGGCTCTGGGGTGAAGCACTCTCCAGATGAGGCAGCGTGCAGGGGATCATATAGGATTTGGCGCGTATCCCTGTCTATACCTGTGTTCACACTCCCACCAGCTCACACTGACATGGGAACAGTGTGGAAAATCCATTATTTTTAGAGCTGTCTGTCACTCTATTAAATGTCCAGTCTATGATTCATCCACTGTCCTCTTGTAGTTTCAAACTGCCTTTCCTTCTGGCATCAAATCAAATGCCTATAACATGCAATGATTGTGTAGCTATTGTTAGCACCAGTACTGAAACAACTCACTTAAGTGTTGTGGCACAATATCCTCAGAAAACAACAAAATGTGTCTCCCTGTCGAGATTAATCAATCAATCAAACAAATCCGATGTGATTCTTGTATCCCTTTTGGATTTCATATTGCTGTATTCTGACCTGAGGAAGATCCGGCTTGGATCCAAATGTCTGATTAAAAAGCAGTTAATTGGAAAGCGTGGAGGCTTTTCACTGTTTGCATTTCAATCTTTTCTCAATGTTAAAGCTCCTGAAAGTGTTTAATATGTGTGTTTTTGGCCATGAAACTGTAAATCTAGTCAACATTCCCCACATCTATTGATAAACTATTTTTTTGAGATCAAGGTTGTAGATGCTGAGCACAATTTGGAATGAGTGCTTCTCATTTTTTATTTATACTTGATGCCACACTGATGCATCTTTTGTTCATGGCCATTCTGTAAAACCTGTTTAAAATTTGCATAGCTGTTTTTAGTGTCTTGCTAAACTGGATTCCCCTCTCAATGTACTTCTATATCTGCCAGGCTGGGATGAATAATTATCACATCTGAGTCAGTCCCCAGCCATCTCATTTTCCTGCTAGGTAAGTGGGTAGTGTGCTGTAAACTGCGTTAACATTGTGGTACATGTCTGGATGAGAGCGGAGCATTTCGATGGGAACTCCCAACAACAGAGAGAGTGAGGTTCCAGTGCTGCCTGATGTATTGGTCTGCAGATTCCCCTCTCCCGGAGCTCAATGATCACTGTATTGATCAACATGTGTTTTACCACTCCCAAGGAAGCCATGCCAACTGCTCAGACAGCGAATCTACTAGAGGAAGTTGCAATTTGTGGAAGCCAAGTTCCAGAATATTGTAGAACTGAAGAAAAAAAAAGATTTGTGAATGTCAATCTTTATAATGTGTGGCGCAGTGGTTCGCAAGAAAGTCAAATAAATTCAGTTCCCGGAGCAGACATGGCCATTCTCTGTGGAGTTAACATGTTCTGCCTGTGTCTCCATAATTGCACTATAATTTTGTGACTTACGTTGACCCATTGTGGCACTGGTGGCAAAATAGAGTAGCGTAATTTTCATACTGTGCATACTGTCTGCTTTTTCTCACGCCTCCTCAAATTGGCCAACCTGTCTCTTGCTCTGAGTGAGTGACAGCCAGATATGAGCAATCGCAATGAGGCAAGAACAAACAGAACCCGTCGAAGCAAAACAAAGCTGCAGGTGTACAAGAATCCAAATCCTGACAAAGACTTGTGAAGAACAGATTATCATCATCTGAACTCTTCTGAACCACTTTATCTACAAAAGTCCAAATCTCTGACCTCTATGGCAACAGCACACAATTCAAATAACGTCTGAACATCTTTATCTCAGCCCAACCCTGGCTTCTGTCATTTTCTCAGAACTACAATTTCTTCACACATTTCAATTTAACTCTTAAACAACTGGATGGAAGTCATATTTTTTTAGAAAAGTGCAAAGGTGCTGTTATAGCTGGTAGAAAAACATGTGTATAATCCAATTAAAATTAACCCCTGCTATTAATGTTGTGGTGTGATAAATGCTAAACATACATGTCCCTTGCAAGTGAATGCATTAATTATTTAAACGTCACAAAAAAAGACACCTATAGTACAGTCGACTGATCACATGACACAGTGGAGCCTCGACATGAACACAGACCACTAGTGCTAGTTGTAATTACTATCTGTCAATAGCCACAGGACTCTCACAATCATTGCAGCAGAAACACATAGAGCCTGCCCTGCACAGCCCAGCAAGCCCCTTCATGATCAAACCTTCCTGGGAGCAAAGGGGACATGTGTCTGGCTGACTCGAGCAGGGGCGAGTTGCTCTTTCGTCAGCCTGCTGCTTTGTTGCGCCTCAAGCTCCAGTACCGATGCATGTCACCAGACCATCTGCCCCAGCTGCTGTGACAATACCGCTTTAAGGTCAAACCGCAGGTACAGAACAGTAGACGCTTTTGCTTTTGGTTAGCATTCCTGTTGGACCACATGTTTTGAAAATCACATGTGGCCGTGACAGTTTTGACTTCAGCCTCTCCCACTCATCTGATCCAAAAAAAAAAAAAAACCATTTAATACGCTTACAAAAGGAATGTGTGAGTGAAAATGCCACTCCCGACAAGCACAGCTCACACAGGTGCACTGAGGCAAGGTGGAGAGTAAGAGAGTTGAGTGTGTTGATGAATTATGCAGCAGCAACACGACAACAGAGTAGATTGTGTTATGAATGATGCAGAAATTGAGTCTCGTCTGAAGTCAAAGAGGAGAGGGCAGGGTGGATGTGACCTGATGTACTTATGTAAACTTCAGCTAGCCTTTTGACAGCTCGGAAATGTGCTGTTGTTTTAGTCAGTGCATGTTACACCAGCAATAACAGCTGTTCCAGTTATCTTATGATCAAAATGCTTAAAGGTTTGGACATTAAAAACTACTTCGATAGGACAGAACCCTAAGTAATACGCATGTTTTAGACTACTTGGACAACCACATACTGTTCAAAACCACCTGCGCTCATCCATCTTCCTCCCCTTATTCAGGACCGGGCCACGGGGGCAGCAGTCTGAGCAGGGAGCACATAAAATTCCCACTTTCGACACTTCAGCTCCTCAAAAGGGACCCGAAGGACAAGCCCATAACAGCCCTCAAGAATGGTGTCCAGGAGGAATTCAGAGCAGATGCCACCTCTGCTGGATACTCTAGACCTGGAGGGGTAGAGACTCCAGCTTCCCCCATGGTGACTTAGGTCCTCACCTTATGTCACATTGAGGGAGCACCCAGCTGCCCTAGGAAACCATTTCCACCCCTTGCAAGCATTTTCAATTATTGGTCATTTAAGTGTACATTTTATATTATTATGATGATGATGATGATGATGATGATGATGATGATGATGATGATGATGATGATGATGATGATGATGATGATGATGACGATGATGATGTTTATTATTATTATTCAAAGAGATTTACTTTTCGTTCAGTTGTATTCACTATTGAATTCAGTGGAACACCTAACTATCTCCTCCTTAATAGTAGAACCCTAAGTCCTGACCTGGGTTATAATAATTGTACAAAAATTATAAAGACTGTTTGTCCTCAAGTGCCATTTTATACATTTCCCCTTTCCTCCTGTCACTGAGTGAGGAGTTATAGCTGGCTGTGTTGTATGCTCTGACCACAGCGCATTTGTTCACTATTTATTCACTGTTTACAACATCCAAACAACAGCCCCGAAGGGAAAAGCCTGATTCAGCTGACAGAGGATCGGGGTCAGCTGATACAAGGTCAGGCCCTGAAGCAGGTCTAGAGATGAGCATGACATACAGCAGGAGCCCTAAAGCTGTCCGACGCACCCCCGTCACTCACGCGCCCTATCACCGCGCGAGGCAACAGCGCGCGGGGGCACATCATGAGACCAGACCCCGAGCGTTTCCCACAAGGGTCGAGACAGGTGGACTTCTACAAACAGCTGAATAAAATACGGGTGGTCTGCTACTGTTGACATGTCCTACGTGGGAAAAGAGGAGAGAGACGCAACAAAAAGGCAGGCAGAATTTGGGAGGGACCGTCCAAGCAACAGCTGACAAGTTAATAAAGAATGCCAAAAATCCGTGTGTACCCAAACGCCACTTCACCTCCAAGATATTCTTAGCTGAACTATCCACTCTAAACCTGCCTCAAGTCTATTATCCAGATTAGTGGGCGAAACTATCTGTACACACGCTGCTTACTACGTGTTTACCATCATGCATCATCTCAAGAAATGTGTTGGTGAAATGTGTTTTAATGTGGACATTGCGCAATGGAATGGAACTACATGGCTAAAGCTGCGCGCAAAAGCTTCTTGTACTACAACTTGTACATGCCTAATCCTAATTGTGTCAGCGTCCAATTACAGTGGGTGGTAGCTCATTACTGTTGTCATCTGTGGTATTGTCCCTTTTTCGCTTCAAGTGCACACGCACAGAGAGCGCGCGAGAATGGATAGACTTACCGCTGGAACTCATGATGCCCAATGCGTCCTCCTTATCGCAAACAAAGCAATCCCATACAGCACGAGACGACCTTCTCGGAGCAGTTTGCCCCTTCCCAGTCGCATAAATAGTGCTACAGCAGACCTGCCAATTGATGTTTTTTTTCTCACTCCATCCCAGTTGAACCGCGCGCTGTCAAAATTCCCGAAAAAAAAAAAATGTGTTCCAAGCCAGGCAAATTTTACGCAGGGAAAAAGAAGAGAGAAATGTTTGTAAATCCCAACGCGAAGCTCCCGCTCTTGCAGTGTGGTGTGGCTTCTCATGGAAACAGACGCCAATGACAACACAATGCCGCTCAGGCAGATTGCACCTTCACATTTTCGCTCCCGGCTGATTTTCCACAGTGTGCTCTCTCCCTGGCGGTGTGCGGCTGTCAGCGCGCCACTACTGTCAATGCAGCGACAGCAGGGAGCATCCGGTGCTCACTTTCAGAATAAACTAAGAAAAAGGGCATCCATTAACCATATACTGTCGAGCCTATGTCCACACTTTTGCATATGGCTACTATGTGGCCACTATTAATCATTTAGTGTGTTAAAATCAATCATGTTAGTGTATTACAATTACATTTATAAAGCCTAGGTAAAAAGCCTGTACACTGGTCTGTGAAATAAAGCGGCACAGCAGCAGCCTGGCCAAGATTAGACTAAAATGGGTAAAATGTGCGTTTGGTTTGTTGACTTTTGCAATTACAAATCAAAAGGATTACGCGCGTAAAAAGTTTATGTCCGGTATTGCTGCCTGTTCATTGCTGCAAACTTCCCCCCTCTTTATTAAGCGACGTCACCGTGGGCTGTTGGCTTCAGGGGTAAAGTATCTGTCATCAAATCGTATTGTTTAATAAGCTTGAGGGTAAACACCCGCACCTGCAGCTTCTTTTCATTACCATGTGTAGGCTGCTGCCACACTGTAATATCTCGCAGGCTAGTACAACAAGTTTCCTACACTAAGTTACTTGAAAATCACAGGTAAAGCAAATGGTTGCAAGTTCGCCCCACAACATGAACCTGGAATAGATATGAAGACAGCAGTGTGTAACCTACAACGTTTTCTACAGGCCTACCAATAAAATGTGTCGCGCAATTTAACATTTTAGAGCTTCTTTGTTGATTGCTAGTTTTTTATTGGGCTATAGGCTATTTTCCTCCACTGTGAGTTATGCAAGTTACAGTACTGAATAGCAGTCTCGCCCCTATGAGTTATTGTACTTTTTTTTTTAAACATAACTTAAAGCAGACTATTACTTGCACTTTGGGAGAGGCCCATTTTTTCTATTTTTGTTGTGCAAGGACGAGCTTGTGACTAAAACTGTCGTGACACCGCCCCCTTCTGGAGAGTAGACGCACATGATTTAATTGGATTATTTGCAGCGTGGGTGTAAAGAGACTAACAAAGTGCTGAGAGAGTGAATGGAGATTAGGTTAAGTAGGATGCAAAGGAAGCCCTAATGACTGGTAATGCCACCGTAGGCGTTGGACTATAAATACCCCATACCTGTTTTACAACACAATAGTTTAGCTTATGCAGATTACGTGCATGAAGAAATCAACTATTTATAATGTTGAACTTGACAAAATTGACAATACAAGTCACCCTTCTTTCTAAACACGATATACAGCATGTCCCAAAATGTATGTTTTAACTGTAACCAAGGATTATGGAAAATTACATCACATCAGTGCATTTATTATTGTATTAAATTGAGTAATGAATTGTAATAGTCTAGTTTAACTGGAGGAGTTTTCAATCATTGACAAACACTAAAACAACCCAGTACAGAAACCTTTGTCTATGGTTATAATATGCAACGCTCTAACTTTTTTTTTACGTTGAGTTGCTACATCCACAAGAAATATGCAAATCAAGTCAAGTGCTTTGGCCTTTCCGCCTGATGATTAACCTGACCCAGATTAAACTCTGATCAATAATAAACTCATAGTGACTGACGTTCACCCACGTTGTTTCATTAAGGAGTGTTTTCATATGAATGAATGGGTGTAGCTGCATGTAGCTGCTGGGCGTCCTCTTGGCCTTTGGAATGAGGTGCATATTATGGTCCAAACCCAAGTCTATATTATGGTTGTGTCATCCAAACAGAGGGAGCAGAAAAACAGGAAAATTGGCTTCCTGTGGCAGAAGGGCGTCGGGTCAGCTGTGCAGAGGCTACAAAGGTGCCAGTGGATTATAAACTAGTGAGGCAGACATCCCCTGGTATGTGTTAACACAGCTAAACTTAGTAACTTGCACCTAAGAATATACATAATTATTACATATTAGGGCTGTCATAAGATATTCCAAAATAACTAAGGCCAACTATATTTTTTGTGGAGGCCAGTTATTTTTGTTGGCTTGTGGGACATTCAATTCCTTTTCTTTTTACCATCATGCATAATATCTACTGCACCTTGTTCAATAACAGACCAAAACCAGCATCTATTTAGTTTCTTGTAATGTTATACAATTATACAAAATAAGTGTCAGCTCTATTGCACCACCAACTAAAATAGTTTGCCTTCTTTTCCTAAATGATTACATAGTAAACAAGAGGGAGATTTGTATCCCATCCCTCCTTGCAAAGTAACAAAGCCAATAATACCTATGTTCTGCTGTAATTATAGGCCTATGGTTGTTTTCTGAGATAAACAGTTGTTTTGCGGTCACACTCGGGGCATGAGCCCACTATCAGCACTATACTGCATTCTTCACCAACCCTCTCCATCTCTGTCCTTTGTCTATTCACAGGGTCAGGGAATATCACTCTGGAGTCTCCACTATCTCCACCCAGGCATAGCTGTTTGTAAGAAGATCTCATTTGGTTCACACACACAGTACTTCCCTTCCTCTTGTGCACAGATTCCTTTAGGAGAAAAATGTTTGATCTATTGCAATGGTGTTGATTTGGGTACTTTACTCACTCAAAGAAAGTACTTAAAGTGTCCTGTAGTTCCTAACCAGGAAGTTGGGACACCGTTTAGAGTCCCCAGATAACTTATTTGTAAAGAAAATCAGACTTTCATATATGGACGAGGAGTATCGAGATAAAACACTCTGAATGCTGTTAAAAAAAAAGGCTCTGACCCGCTGCTGTAGTCCACAGTATTGCAAACTGTGCAAAATAAATGGCCCGTGTCTGGCTGCATGGCCAATTTCATGATCACATGGGTAGCACTTGCCCAGTAGTGTGTGCTCAGGGTGACCTTGGCCTGGTTCACTGGGGGCTATAGGGATACTACTTACACACAATAAGTTCAGCCTTTATATTTAACCAACACAGGAAAACAAAGAATAGAAAGAAAACAAGCAAAAAAAACGTGCTAGCATGGGGATTGTTATCTCCTCTCACACAGATAGGGACCAACATGACCCAGAAAGTGAATGTGCGAAACAGATAAAACAGAAAAGCCCTTGCTACATAGTAACAATGGGGAAAGGCGGAGGTAAAAATAGACTGAAATAGTTTGTAATGAATATCACTAGAAGGTCAGTTTTGATGAATACAGAAATGGTCCTTAATACACAACACGAAATCAAGAACTATTTAGTTGGTATAATTATATCATTTTCAATGCAAGGCTACTCCCGTCCCATGACATCTATATTAGTCATTGATTTGTACTTTCTATGCAGCTGGAATGAAGTTATGTGAACTATGTGGCGCACCAATACACAACTCAGCTGACTGTTGGCTTATTTTGTCTCATTGTGTTTCTCCTCCACTCTGCCAAAACTGGTGAGACAGGTGCGGGGAATGAGGAATTGATTCCTTTTTACGTAATACAACTTTTGAGAATACTCCCTTTTACTGCTCAGAGTTGGAGAGAGTACATCTTTTGGTATTACCATTGCCTAATGCTCATTTAAAAACTTTTGTGGTACTTATGCTGCTACTTTTGAGCATTTTCACTATTGTTTGGCCAAATAATGACACTTTTACTCATACATTTGCTATAACTTATTCCACTTCCAAAGTTTTGACAGAAAGCAGTCTAGAAGAAGCTGAAGATGTCTATGCAGGAAGGCAGAGGGCTGTTCCCTGTTCCTAAAGAAGTCATGGGAGGAGTTAAATCACAAAAAAAAAGTTCTCACTCTGTAACACGCTGCCTGAGACGCACACATTGTCTGCTCACTGCTACTGCTGACTTAGTACATACTTTTTTTTTCTGTTTTTCTTTGCTGAGATTTGCTGGAGAAGAATGGCAACTATTCCGTCAGCTGTCACAAGACGCCTGCCTCACGTTTTCCAGCCAGGACAACAGGCTTAAACACAGACAGACAGGGAGCACACATGAGGCATGAACTGAGAGAGGAACTGGGAGAAACACAGAGGTAAGACTTTTTCTTTTTTGAGAAACGTTTCTGCTTTCTGGGAAACCTCCATGTCAGTGAACCCAGCTCTCATCCGGAAGAG
>NC_136856.1:12216408-12273908 GCF_951799975.1 Gobius niger
CATTATTTGTTATCAAGTACCATGATAATCCACACATTATTTATAGTGTTATACCAAGCAGTGAAAAGATCGAGAAGGGATTGCGGGGAAAGAAGTAGCTAATGACCCGTGCACTGTACTCATTATGGTCCAGTCCCAAAGAAATAAATAGAGGATAATAAGGGTATCTGGGGTAACCTTACCACACAGGAGGCAGGTGATTAGCTGATAATAGCAACAAGCAGTGAGTCCATTTAGTCCGTTTCCTTATTAAATTACTAATCCACTTTGATCTATAAAAGACACCGCCTTTTGTTCACTGCCAAGAGCTTTTAAAACTGTATTATCACATATGTTTCCTTTTTGTGGGGATCTGTGAAATCAGATTATGTAATAAAATTAAGACAAAACATTCTAAAATGATTGGTCAACCTTGTACGGTTGATTAAGTGTTTCTGCAGAAATCCCATTTTGTCATCCTCCCAGCATGATTGCCTTTTGAGAACAAACAACAACACTTGGAAATCTACAGGTGACACGTGTTGTTTTGTTATAATAAGACTCGGTTGAGCACAAAGCCCCAGATAATGTTTGGAGAGTCGAATGAAACAAAAATCTAAAGGGAAAAAGGACTTGGACGATTATGAAAGGAGGCTGACAATTTATATATGTTGAGATTCAGAGATAACATTGAGCCATTTTGGACCTTGAACACAATAAATGTGCACTTAGAATACAATAGTTGTGAGTATGGGACATTTGTAAACCTGATTATTGCTATGAATGTATTCGTGGACCAGTCTTCAGGTCACTTAAATTGAGCAGCAAACTCAGTAATTACTTTCCCAAATCAGTTTGTATTTTTAAAGCGACGCTCTCCTGTTAGCATCTGCTAATTCTATTTTTTTTTCCCTTGCAATGATTATTTTAACAGATCTATGCACAATGTTAGTCAAATGTCATGAACAGCGCTGATGTTAAGTAAGATCTTGCCACATGGCGTAACATTTCATCAAACAAATAGAATAGTACATACTTAATACAATTTCCTTACGAGTGATTTTATTGGTGAAAAATCGCTCTTCACTGCGAGTGGAGAGGTCGATTCTCTCAGACCTGACGGGTAACTTTACTGGGAGCGGGACATCGCCAGCTCGTCTCCATGGAGATTTCGCCTCTTTGCTTTGATCACATGTGGTTTGACCTGAGCTTTAAATACATTAGATAATCTTCTGAATGCTTTATTTTGTTAACGCACTGCACAAATAGCAGTTTAGTGGCACATTAATCTGAAATGATCCACAAAATGGATTTCACCCAACACATTTATTGACTCGGGACAGTAAAACATTTTTTGCGATGATTCTCAGAACAGTATGGGAACCTAGCCAGGCCTCAGTTTCTTTACCGTGTTCATCAAAGTATTATTTCTAATCATGTCAAACGAGGCCATCTCTTGTGGGACCCTGAAACTCTAACGCTGGTTCTGCATTCTGAACTGATAGCATCTGCCAGCTCCTGCTCTAATGCACCAGCAGAACTCGGAGATGTTGATTAGGGGATCTTTGATCTGTGCCACGATCGGGACGCCCTCAGCTCTGTGACCTTGTACTGTGTGGCATTAGCTTACAGTTCCTCAGCAATGCACTCCCTGAAGAGGGGTACAGGCTGAACAAAACACTGGTCACACTTTAAGCAAAGTAATAACATGGCTATTCAGGCCGCACGATATTGAAGTAACTTGCGATATGCGATACATCTGAACAATGTGACGATAGCAATATTATTACGATATTTCACTTAACCATTTCAACACCATATGTTCCCTTCTAATTAACACAACAATAAAGTAGTAATTAGTTTTTCAGGAAATTGTGTCAAGACAAGACTTAAAAAACACTACATCAGCACCACAACAAGACTAAAATTTAACTAAAGTAGGAAAACACAGGATTTTTTGGCTGAGTTTGCAAAAAAATTGGTCGATCTCAGTCCGATGAAGACTTTAGTGATGTTGCGATATATTGTGGCTTCTTGCAATACGGAAACTGCATCACCTAATATAGCAATAACATATTTTTTTAGATATATTGTGCAGCTCTAATGGCTATATACAGGGAATAGCATGGTAACAAAGGATAAAGGGATGCATTTTGAAGCCCTGTTTCCATGTTGTTACCAAGAAAACACTAATCATCCATGTTTCCAGATAATTTCCAGTCTTTACAGTTCAAATTAATCAGTTTACCACGAAATGAATTGGGAATGTGTCCTGTTTTTCTTTTTATGAAATAACCGTAAGTACCATGTTATTTACATCTAGCGTAATGTTTTTGTCATGCATTGACCGTCCTTCAGTAGGCTATCCCACTGTCCGCCATGGAAGCTTGAAATATTTCTGTGTTTGTTAATTATGCATCATTAATATATTGTATTATTTATTCTTGTGCAAGATACTTTTAATGCGTCATAGGAAAATAGCTTGATAGGAGCTTCATCTGTCGCTTCTGTGCATAATACTGTATATTGGAAAGATCTTCAAAAGCTATGGGTCTAATATGCATTGTAATTACCTCTAGACAATCATCATTACTGTAGAATTGCTGAACCATTGGGTGGACAATATTTATTTTATTTATAAATGTAATTAAAGGTGCATTATGCAACATTTTATGTGGAAAAACACACAAAGATTTTTTTGTATGTGTATTTGACCTTTTAGTGACCCAACAGCTGTATGAGTGGTCAGCATCGCGGCTTTGCTTCCCATCACAGTGGCCTCTCTGACGCCCCAGGATCAATTGTTTTTTAGAGTTGCTGGTAGATTTTCCATGCTGACGGACCCTCTCACCGGTAAACCTACAAAACAATTGATCCTAGAACTTAGAGAGAGAGGCCACTGTAATCAAATGTTTGTTTGTTTATTGGTTTATTTGGTCGGGACAGTTCATGTTAATGAACATACATGGGTCTCAAGCATTAAGGCAAGCCAAGTTTATTTGTAGAGCACAATTGATACACAAGGCAATTCAAAGTGCTTCACAGTTGCATAAAATTACAAGAAAACAGATAAAATCAATAAAAACATCAACATAAAATTAATCAATTACAGTAAAAAGCAAGAGTGCAGATAAAATACTTTCAGTTGTCATATGCATGGGCAAAAAGAACTGTTTTCAGACTGGATTTGAACATTGTCAGAGTTGAGGCCTGTATCACATCCTCATGAAGACTGTTCCAGATTTTAGCTGCATGAAGCTGAAACGCAGCCTCACCGTGTTTATTATTGATTCATGGAACCACCAGGAGACCCCTCCCTGAAGTTCTCAGGGCCCGAGATGGTTCATACGGCTCTAACATGTCAGAGATGTACTTCGGCCCTAAACCATGAAAAGAGTTGTGCACAAGCAGAGCTGTTTTAAATTCTTTTCTCTGAGTGACAGGAAGCCAGTGCAGAGACCGGAGCACTGGACTAATGTGGTCGTATTTTCCTGGTGTAAACACGCCACACCAGATTGTAGCCTTGGGCTAATTTCCATCCGTCGTCCCCCATGCGCACTCTCAAGCATACTCTCATTCATCCTGGACTATTGTACATGTTTTTAGTGGTAGGGGAAACCGGAGAACCCGGAGGAAACCTACGCAGACATGGGGAGGACATGCAAACCCCACACAGAAAGGCCCTGTCCAGGTGGGAATCGAACCCGGGACCTTCAAGCTCTGAAGCACGAGGGCTACCCGCTGTACTGGCAGCACGGCAAATGTAAAGGCCCCATGCTAACCACCGGGTTACAAAAAGGTTCATTGTACACAAATACCTAGTTGTTGTTTTGTTTTTGTTTTTGTTTTTTTCCATAATGCACCTTTAACTGTTTTCTAAAATGTAGCCAATATCGACTATAATAAGATTTGAATTATCATTTGTTTGTTTGGAGTTTGAAATGTGACTCATTTACATTTGTGAACTCTTTTAAAATGGGTGTGTGGTCTTAAACTTTACTTTTGAACTTACATTTCCTATTATAAAGTGTGCAGGAACCCTTGTAAAGTATTTAGGTTAAACTGACAACATTATTTCACACTGCGCGGCACAAAAGGCATTACACCTCCATACATCAGCTGCCCAAAGCCGGACAATGGATGCCACGCACATTGCCCGGGCGACACACATACTGGGCATATTTGTCCCAACTCCCGCTGCACAATATGCAGAATAGAGGCCCCCCGCACTCTCATACCAATCCCATAGAGTGCTTTGTGAATTCACACTGGCAGACTGGGCAGCTACGGAGGAGAGAGAGGCACCGGTGGGAGGAGAGAGAGTGAGATGGAGACAGCACGAGACAGGATTACACGCACTCAACCAAACCCCAGACAAACTCAGATAAGGCTCCCTAAAGGAGGGCGGCGTGAACGTGCCAGAGGAGGAAAAGTACAGGAAGGCTAGTTGGAAAAACGAAAAAAAAAAAAAAGAGGAAAGGGCTTGCCTCGTAAACTGGAAGAAGGAGAGAAAAAAGGTTTGCTGCTAAAGGGCTGGATGTGATGGCATTGATTTGTGGGAGCTGCCGATTCTTGGGCCAGATGGCGTCGTGCTGCTGCAGACCGCTGCTAAACTCCTTCTGCTGCGGAGCGCTCATCAAAGTTTGCCTCTCCTCTTTCACAGGTCGGTCCCCGGTCTCTGTGTGCCGCCGCGTCATCATGAAATAACAGGCTAAAGTGCATATATGTGTCTATGAAATGGGTAACACTCTTAGCCATGAAGGTAAAGGAAAGCATGGTGGAGTGATTTGATATGTGTTGTGGTCCTGTCAGTGCTTGGAAACTAAAAAGAGTGTAGGCAATTGTCCTCCCTTGTGTAGTGTCATGTTGCATTGTTTCCCCGAGTCGTGCACCCCCATTGTCTTGTTGTGAATGCCTTGAATATGGATAATAATGTTCTTGTGCGCACTCACAAAGCATGTGGATATACTGTTACTTTTGAAGCATTTCCACTCATTGCAACTTCTTAATTTCTGGATATTTCTTGGTGTCTGAAATGTTTGAAATGCGGGCCATGCTACTGTCATGCTCTCTCAGTGCAGAGGTCATGGGTGGCACTTTTTACAGCCCAGATGTTGCTTGTTCCAGCTGTGTGCGCTCTTCTAACCCCAAGCACCCACTGACATAAGTCTCAGCTCCTGTACTTTACGACTGAAACCTTTCCCCTAGAAGTCCCTTTAATGTGTGTGTCAAATTAAAGGAAATGCGAACAGGATACGGCCAGGTCAAGCCCAGAGAGGTCACTTTTCTTTTCTTTTTTTTTTTCAAATTGGCTCAAAATACTGTACAAAGGATGTTTTAAGTTGAGTAAATAAACTCATGGAAAGTCAACTTAACTTTGCACCTGTCCCCCCTTAGTTTCCTTTAATTTGCCTCCAGATGACGATTTACTGGTCTTGTTACTGGCGTGTTGGCTGACTTTGTTTATTTTTCCGATTGCAGACATCTCTCCGGCTGAACTGGACGCCCTGTGGAGGGAGCCCCCTTACACTTTCGGGGGAACAAATGACCACTTCTCAGGAAATGACATTATGACGCAAGGTGGAGTACAGTTCACTTCATAACTTCACTGAGCTCACTCAGGGCTGAAATGCTCCAAAACATGATGAGGTCCACGTGCTGTTTTTTAAGGGCACACATGGAGGAAGTTCTTAGGACATCCTCCCAGCACAATGGAGCTGGCCAGGGGAAACCGAGCACAAGCAGACTCTTATATTCTTTCATTTGTCAAACTCTTAATGGTACTTTTAGACATAATGGAGGTCCTATTTATGCTCCTCAAACACACAAGATATCTTATTTTCATATTAGCGTGCCAGTCTTATGACTAAATATCAGCAGACAGATCCTGTAAGAAAAGGAATTTAGTAAATATGAGAAATCCTCTGAGATATTTATCTCTAACAGACAGTGCCTCTCGAAAGTACTAATATCTGTTGAAAGACCTGAAAACTGCTCTTCTAATTTGACAAAGCTTGAGTTGTTTTGTAAAGAGGAATTGGCTAAAATGTCAGTCTCTAGATGTGCAAATCTTGTAGAGTCACACCCCAAAAGATTTGCTGCTGTTATTGCAGCAAATGCACGCCCCACTTTTCGATTTTTTGAAAAATAACAGAATCATGTATCATTTTGCTTTCACTTCACAGTTGTCTGTTTGTCTGTGTGTGATTTACTTATGTTTATGGTTGTAAACATGACAAAATGTGCAAAAGTTCAAAGTGCATTAGTACTTTTGAGAGGCATTATAACTATTCTTAATATGTGGGAAAATAGGACGATAATATAAAGGAAAAACAATCTAAAAATCAAGATACAATAAGTATTAGTACTTAGTACTATTAGTACTTTCGAGGGGCACTGTATTTCGTCCAATCAAATGTGTATACAGTATATATTTATTTATTGCGTCTATTTTATATTTATTCAACCATTGAGATTGCAGAAACTCAGGAACCTATGTCCATGTTTTTTAGTGGTCGGGAAAACTAGACACCCGGAGGAAACAGACCATACTTATGTATTTTATTACTATCTCATGAAGAACCGACTACATTCAGATAAAACTAAGAACAATCCGCCTTGTCATGGAGTTGTCACAAACACTGTTGGATAGATCTCTCCCAATAGATAAACTCACGTATGAGTCATACTCCCTCTGGTTCTGTATAAAAGACAACAGATCACTTTGTATCGAGTTACATTTAACTGTAACTCGGGATTTAAATGTTCCTTTGCTGCAAGCGCAAGCACTGTTTACTACAATTGGATAATTTAGAGGTCGATTAGTTCGCGATTGTTTTTGTCAGAATTACTCAAATAGAGAATCCTGTGTGCACTTTTGAAGTATTACGAGTAATCGACTAGTCATCATAGCCTCTACTTTTATGAACAACAGATTAATGTCTGCACATTTTTTGTTGCTTTCTACCAGCAGTTACTCTTGGCAGACACCCTCCATGTTATTTTGGATTTCTTACGTTTCTACATTGCTTTTTCCAATTATTCTTCTGTACCCAAGTGCCCTTTACCTTTAAATAACATTTCTTAAAACCTGTTTTGGACTTCTGCTCCGTTGTATTTATTAAAAACAGTGATTATCATCTTGTGTAACCTGGCAACATTTATAAGAACTCTTTATGCCTGCCTGGAAAGGACTGATTTCATCTTCTCACGTCCTTTTTCTATTTAGCCACAACAGTGACTTGCATCAGATACCTTTTTTACACTTATTATGAGCTTTCTTCTGTGTTTGGTCTCAGACAAAAGATTTGAAGCCTTTTATAAAGATTGTGTTTTCTTCCACCGGGGCAGGTGAGGAGGACGGGGCGCTGGTGGAGTCTGGAGAGGGAGGGGCAGAGCCTGACAGCTACTGGAAGAAGAAGGAAGCATTTCTTCGAGGAAGTAAAGTGTCGCTTGGCGAGAAATTCTCCTCAGGTGAGTTTTAATGCCTCATACACCACATACACCCCAGGCTTCCTGGTGTTCCCAAACAGTCTCCCATCCAAGTACCGACCAGGCCCTTCCCTGCTTAGCTTCCATGATCTGACGGGATCCAGCATTGCAAAGGCGGTGTGGCCGTATAATACTGATCCCAGTACAAAGGTTTATCTCCATCCCGGAGAAAAGAATAATGTAGGGTTTAAAAATAAAACGTTGACTAAAAATAAAAGTGGAAATAAATAAATACATTAATAAATAAATGCATAAATAAATAAAACCTTTTTTTTTTTTCAATTGCACATATTTTATTTTAGCATTTGCAGAGATATTTTAATAATTATTTTCCAATACATTCATTTATCATTTTATCAATGTATTTATTATTTTGGCAGTTTCTGTCCCTCATAAACCTCGTCAGATCTCGTCTCACTTTCTGCTGCAGTGAGCCAGACCAGATAGCCCGAGTGGGTGGTGAGTGCTTGGTGGTGGTCCTGGGAGGGCCCATTGGGGTAGACTGATGTCGGGTAGACCAATGTTGGGCAGCTGTGGTCACACACATAGCTCAGCAAGTATGGATTATGTTTGTAAAAAGAAGACCCCTCAACATACTTTTAATTTACATCTACAATGGACTCTTATTCACACCCGTTCCCCAGACAAAATGTGTTGGAGGGACCAAGGAGGGACTCAAATCGTAGGTGCATATTGATGTTTGGAGGGACGAATGTAACAGATTGGCAACTTCGCTTTCGTCAGTCTACAGCCAGGACAGCTGTGGCTTAAAATAGTATCTTACCATCACCAAGTGTCACCATGAGTGAATAAATAATGACTGCAGTGTAAGTGTAAGCCATTATTAATATTATTAACTCCTGGGTCTGTGGTAAATGCTTACCCAACTGAGCTTCTGCCACAGCCTCAGAAACACCGAAACAGAAAGACTTCAAATGCCTTGGTCATATTCCAGATCCATTGGCGCGTTTCCACTCATTATATACCTACACATGCATACTGATGAGGTCCATTTCCCATCTGCTAATGTTTGGCCAACTCAGCAGTATAGTTCCATCCATCATATTCCCCAGGTTTATCCTCTCAAATGGATTCAAATGGCCACGTGGAGAGGCCGGTAAGTGGCCTAATAGCTTTGTTATTTGTCTGGGGACTATCCTTGTGCTTGCAGAGCATCTCCCTGAAATATGAGCCGTCTCACCAAATCATTAATGAACCCTACGAGGAGTTTTAGAGACGGACTTCCTTTATTGTCCATTCAGTCCATTCAGTCCATTCATTCCGATGCACATTTTATAAACACTTGTGTCGTCTTTATGGATTACGTGCAACCTTTTTGTGATTGTAAAATAAATTGGAAGTTGATGTCTGAAAGGCCATCTATTGGTTCTGTTGAGTTAGCTGTACCAACTCTACCGCCAACACAATAGCAGGGAAAGCTACCCGACAGCCCAGTGGATGAAGCTGTCCAGTCAGTTGAACCTGCCGTGGGTCGAGACTCCACGGTCTTCTTTCCTGGTGAAGAGGAAAAGGGCTTTCCAGATCATTGTTGTTGAGCCAAAACAAAACAGTCCACCCAAAGAGCATAAGATGGCTTCAACTAGGAGGGACAGGCGGCTTGTGCGGATTAGCCGCTAGTCTGTTTACTCTGTCTCCTCTGTTTTCTTATGCAACTTATGCAGGATCAGTGCACAAGTCACACCCAGAGGCAAATACTTTATTGTGGCATCCCCAGAATGATAAAATTGAGTGTTGTGAAGACTTGGGGCTGGGTATTAAATGGTATCAAAAAAATAAAAGTATCGAAAGCAGGTAACAAAAAGATATGTAAAATCTTTATATTCAAGTTTTGATGCTGTGGACATCCATATTTGAAAGAAAAAAGAAGTGACAAGTTGAAAAAAAAAAACAGTTGGGAAATAAATGTTAAAATTTAGGGAAAATTTGGGAAATAAATGTAAAAACAATTGGGGGAAAAATGTAAAAAAATAATAATAAAAAAATGGGGGGAAAAATGTAAAAAATAAATAAATAAAATTGGAACGTTTCTTTCCGCACTTTAAATTAAATGGAAAAATGAATAAATTAACATTGTTAATCTGTGTTATGGTTCTAAATGTCAAATAAGTTAGTACAGGTATCGGAAAAAGTATCATACAGGTATCGGTATTGAAAACCAAGCATTGTTAAAGTACCGGTATCGAAAAAAAATGTAACGGTACCCAGCCCTAACAAAGACACACTTGCCAGTTATAAAGGTCTATTTATGAGTTATGCGTTTTTCCTTAGAAATTGTGCTGCTGTTCACTGGTCGGAGGCGTTCGAGTGGACCTGACCGTGCCTTACAAGAAGCTCTGCGCACACGGCTGAGAGTGGTGGAAAGCAACAGCAAAGACGTCACGCAGCTCTTTAAGGTAAGGGGATTGTATTATTTGTGTTACAGTTCTATGGTTCTATAGCGTTAGTGAAAGGAGACGCTTAATTTTACTGTATATGTAGGATCTGTCTGCACGTCTGGTGTCTGTCCACGCTGAGAAGGACAGCTTTGTGCTTACCTTCAAGACCGTGGAGGAAATCTGGAAGTTCTCAACGTACTTGGCGTTAGGTAAACCTGACATGCTTTGATTTACATTTTCTTTATCAAAAAATGTGTAAATTTGTATTGTGCTGGGCTGACCTAGGTTTTGTAGCTCGCTGTCTGGAGAACTTCCTTTGTGATCAGTCGTTTTGGCTCGACCCAAAGCTCCTCAGTGACTTGGAGATTAATGTGACAGTGGATGAGGAACACCTGGCAACTCTTTACTTGGGACTTCTGCTACAGGAAGGTAAGGAAATCTGGTTGATAAAAGTTGACGAAGGAAAGTATGGATACGTTTGGAAAGTTTCCAAACAAGGCATCCAGCGTTATTTTATTTTTTTGTCTTTGTTTCTTTGGTTGACTAATTTCCATCCGTTGTCCCGCACTTACTCGCTCTTATTTAACCTTGCCCCAGAGAACCTATTGTTCATTTTTTGGTGAATGCTTTCGTTAAAAGATTTGCAGGTACAATAGTGGATTCAACATAATTATGCAGCGCCTGCTCATGCCAGCCACTATCTATTGTAGCTGAATTGTAAATGTTTGCCATTTAACCTCAATTATTTCGAATGCTTTCTTGCTGACCCTAATTAACACAAAGAACGGCTTGGCCTCTGTGCATGTCTTTGGAAAAAATTAAATGGACATTG
The DNA here is from genome assembly GCF_951799975.1 of Gobius niger. NCBI lineage: Eukaryota > Metazoa > Chordata > Actinopteri > Gobiiformes > Gobiidae > Gobius > Gobius niger. Next base: position 12,227,107 of record NC_136856.1, read on the forward strand.
GGCTGTAAGTCTGTGTCCTGTCTGTCCGACGACAGTTCAGGAAATAAGAATATTTTAACATATTTTTCTACATTTAAAAAAAAAATCTTTTACACGTCCAGCAAAAACAGCTAGATTTAAGAATTGGACATTAACATGCTTCCCTCTTTGTCTATGCTTATGTGTGTGAGCATTCCCAATGGGTCTCATAGAAACGTATATTATTTTTGCAGCGCTGGCACATATTGAGTAAGAATTGCATTAAGTTAATAGGAAAGCAGAAAACATCCATCTTTTTGCATTGACTGAACGGAGCTGCAGCAGAAACAGTCGCAGTTTTGCTGATCTTTAACTTAAGTGCAGTAGCTTTTACCAACAGTAAACTGAAACACTATGGGTGTCATGTTTAGGCACTTACTTCCGGATGTGCTAAGTCAGGTTTTCTGTAGAGCTGCGCATCACAAATGTATCCTTGCTGCTTTATCAGCAAATGCATGGTCCCAATCCAAAGAAGCGAGATTTGTAGCATTAATGAGATTCTTATTATTAGAACCAGATAAGATTTAGAAGGCCTTTTTAATGTACTTTTTTCACTTTTCTTCTCAGGTTCCTTCTTTGCCAAATCATTGTTCGCACGAAACGACGTGAATGAGGATGATGAAGATCAGCTTTCGTTTAAAAAGAACGACCTGCTCCTTGTGCGGGACACAGGGCAGGAGGACATGTGGGAGGGCACAATGTTGGCTACAGGAAGTCACGGCCTGGTGCCAGTCAGTGCCATGCAACCCCTGCCTTACCCCTTCTATCAGTGAGTCTTGCTAAAGGCACTTTGTTCTTTGACTTGTCACAACTTTTGAGTGGACACTGTCAGCTACACAAACATAATTTGTTGGATTGGACGCATGTTAAAGTCTCCTTCCTGTGTGGTCAGGTGGTTCCTGAGGAAGTATCCAGGCCACGCTGGATGTGCGCCGACAGAGAAGGAACTGTTTGAACATCCGATTGGTAAAAACATTATGTTGGACTTGGACTATTACTCAACAAAAGCAATAACCTTGTCAAAACGGTTTGGAGTGTATCTCACTAATATGATTGTGGGACCCAGTTTCATCCCCTAAATATAATGCTGTAGCTTAATAACACTTTCTTGGTTTGATATTTTCGAATACACTGAAATGCTTTTGTAACTTTTTGATTTCGGCTTTTAAGCTTTTCATATTATTCATTTATTTAAAACAAATCTATGGGTAACATGAATGGGATTATTACTTCGAAATGTGGTGTGAAAGTGGATTGGACTGTGACAAACACAGGCTACTGCATCAGATATCCTTCTTAAGAAATGTCTGATATTGAGAAGAAATTGCAGGATAAAGGACCTCCACATTACTCTGAAACAAATCTAAATTTCATGTAATTTTGCAACTTTGGCTTCCCAACTGAGAAACCATAAAGCCAGCAAATACAAAAGGCAAAGGAAGTTATCATCTGGAATACACATTAAACCAATACTACCTTGTTTTGAACTTGCCATAAGAGCTTTTATTTGAACATTATGTCATTTAAGTAATTTGTTTCCTCCATTCCCGATCCGCAGTGACTGGTTCATGCGTGGCAGTGGCCGACTACAGCCCACAGACTCCGGATGAGCTGCAGTTAAGTCAAGGGGACATCATAGAGATCCAGGGCCTTTTCCTTAGGAGCCTGACTGTTTTCATAGGCACCCACACGTCTACAGGAAACATCGGCTTTGTCCATAAGGCCCATGTCAAACCTCTCCATTCTGCACCTCTGTAAGTTTTGTTTTATTCTGTCTGTGCACTTGAAAAAACAACATTTGAGTAAAAGGTTCGATCCAATATGGTAAGTACACGGCCACGCCTATACACTGGTGCAACAAAAAGTCAATTTAGAAAACGACTCAGCTAAAGTGATGTGCCCTGGTGACCTTTTCTTGTTTACACATTTCTTTTCTTCTCCGATTAAGTCTATCTTCAACTTCAAAGTCTTCTATCTCTTGTCACCCCATATTTATAATCTTTAGCTAATGTTTTATCAAATTGGATTAAGCGTGTCTGCCGCCTGCACACAATGAACTGGTTAAGGGAGAGTTGGAAAACAGCTGACCAGAGAATGCCGTCTTTGTCTCCTTGTGCAGGGGGAGACAATTGCTCTTTCTAACGGAGGAGGAGCGCAGCGGTCTGGCCCAGGTTAAACCGTGCAGCATCGAGTCGTGTGACAGTGGGCTGCTGGAGAAGCTCTTCTCCTCGGACATCAGCTCCGTCTACAGGCTAGGTACAAAAACAGATGGGGCCGTGTGGGTTGGGGTTATTAAATAATTGAAGTAGCAAATATCCGGTGCAAATTCCCATCCAAGAACCAAGCTATTCACGCTATCAAGTGAATAGGGAGGTTATTCAGACACAAATCTGATCTAACCCTTGTTTACTGATATCGAACCAGGACCCATGAATGAATACTGGAAGTAGTGTGTAAATGCTGTATTACTAAAATTGCATAAACTTGTAAAACTGTTCAAAATGTACTATGCATTATGTAATAATATGGCCAAAAAGTAGAAGTTCAATTATTATGTGTTTTAAATGTAAATCTGAACTCAACAGTGGTGTCTGTTAGTGCTGCAAAATGGGAAACCTTTAACCTTAAACCAAAACTGGCCTAACCGGGCTCTAATCTGAGATGCAAATTTGTTACAAATTTGTATCAAATGCGGAAAACTCTCTGTATCATTCAGAACAAACTTCATAACTTTCTTATTGAAATAGTTTGCCAGATTTGGCAGAAGATGGCAATTTTCAGTGCAATATTTCTTGTTTAATTTAATTAAAGAATTGGAAAAGGGGTGTAGTCTTGCCGGCCAGGCTATAACAGGCCTTAAAGACTATATGAAAGGCAGCAGAGAAAAAGTACATCACGCATTACATTTTTATCCAAAGTATAATCATCAGTAAGAACAACACAGCTGCTGAAAGATCTTAATTTTATGATTTTGCTGTTTATCCCAACCCGATTTATCAAATTCATTGGCATTTTGCACAACACTGTTATGAATTATAAAAAGAGGTTTTTAAAAATGGGTTCAGGTGAAGTGAAATGTTTTTTTTGTTTGTTTTTCAGACAGACTGGATGATTCTGACTTTATGTGCATCAGAAATCAACCTAAACATGGTAAGGCTCTTTGTCACATCTTACACTAATTTTAAGAAATCAACACCAAAACAAGACTTGGAGCACAACACAAATGAGAGCTGTAATTTGAATTTAATGCAAACAAATAACAAGACAAAAAAAGTACAGTCGTCTTCAATGAGTTTATGGAGTTTTTAGATGTTTTTTTTTTTTTCATTATTATTGACTTGTGGTTGAACCTATGATGGAGTGTCAAAAACAAAACTGCACCAAGTTCCTGTTGAAAAATAACTCAGGATTACGCTCACTCAATATTAGTGAATATGAACATCAAAAACAAGAACGAGTGCGGTGTGGGCTTTTCTGTCGGGACTTTCCACCAACCCAAACATGCAAAATATAGGCTAATTCTCCAGCTAGGTCAGCTCAAGGTCTGACAATGGTTCCTCTGGTGCAGCACTGAAAATTTAATAATTAAATGTTACTGTTACTTTGTTTTGTTTTCTCAGAATACAAGGTCTCGTCCAGCGCCCGCCAGAGCCTCATGTCAGAGAGAAGCTCATCCCCTCGTAACTCTGTCTCTCAGCCCTCTCCGCGTCAGTCCCTCTACCAGCCCCACTACCCCCTCAACAGCCTGCCCAGAGAGGGAGCGCACCTCTCCTTCCACCCAGAAGACACCTTCAGAGAGCTGGACGAGTTTCAGGAGGAGCCGCCCCTCTTTCTGGAGGAGAACAGCTGGGACGGGGACGAGTCTGAGCTCAGTGACCCCACACTCACTTTGCTCAACCAACAGCACTTCCAGGTGAGACAATGGTTTTTATTTTGTTAGTTTAGACAAATAACTCAAAACTAGATTGAGAGGATTTCACTATTCCTAGCCATGTGGTTCATTGGTACGCAGTTTTTGTTTTTGAGTTAATTGATTTCTTTTCGCAGGAAGACTTCTCTCCCCTCTACGACATGCAGTATTCTTTCCTGTGGCTGACGTTTGGAGGTAAAACTGAGGAGGAGCTGTCGGGGCACTTGGAGAGCGTGAGGGAGTGTGCCAAGAGGATGGGCATGCACTGGGCTCATAGACGCGCCTGTTTCCTCCTGGGACGACTCTGTGCCAAGAAGCTCAAGCTTTCCCAGGTTTGTGCTAACTTTGAAGCTTAATGTGATGGGTTTTTTATTTGATGAAGAGAACATTTTGTTGGCATACAGTGATGCTATGAACCGTAAGATATTTATGAAATATAAATCCCTGATCTCATTACATTGTCACAAGTCCCTTAACTTTCCATAAACAAAATAAAATCCCCTAATTTTCCAGTGTTTCTCGCAGATATCTGTTGTGACTGTGGGGGCTCTGGTGATCCCTTTTTTTTACTTATTTTCTGTGGTTAAATATATACATCAGCATGTAACACTGAAGCATATTATCCCCCCTTGTAATGCTATATTATTTTCTGGTTCTCATTTTGAGTTATAATATGCTTGTTTTTCTCCTCAGGCCCGTGTGTATTACGAAGAGTCGCTGAGTGTTCCTGTGGACAGTTTCTGCGACACCCCTCTCTTCATCGCCCTCGTCACAAACCTCACAGCTATTTACCTAAAGCAGAAGATGGCCGATAAGCTGCCGTTCACTTTGGAGAAGGCCGGCGCTCTCCTCCTGTGCCTTCCCTGCCACAGCTTCACCTCCGTAGACGAGCTGGAACTGCTTCAGCTTCTACTGAGAAGGTCCATAGTCCTGGGGGACAAGTACCTCGAGGCCCGTGTCTGCTACCTCATCTCCAACCTTTTCCTGTCTATTCCAAAAGCTGACGACGCACTGCCGTTCGTTGAGAGATTGCAGTTTCTCTCAGTGACTATCTCAGCCAATGAAAACAAGCCCCTAGCTCCTTTAGATTTGAACTGGCTCCTGAGCGGCCTCTATCATCGCAAATACATGCCTTACTTAGCGCTCGCCTCGATAAGCTTAGACTCCAGACAAGACCACTCCCTTCTAGAAGCCTTTCAAAGAATTGAATTATTCATCAAGAACTCTGTCAGACTCAACCCGTGCTGGAAAGAGGGAACCTCCCTGCTCCCCGCGCAGATCGTGGTCTACCTACAGCAGGCTTTGGCCATAGCCGAGAGAGGGGAGGACCTGAACACCCAGAGGGACTTGTGTTTGGGACTCGCCTCTCTGTACCAGCAGTACGGGGCGTTGGACAAGGCGGTGCGTTGTGCCCGGCAGGCTGTGGAGACGGGAGGACACATAAACCAGGAGGAGAGCTTCGAGGCGTCGGTGCTGTACGGCTGGCTCCTGGTTCTGACGGAACAAGCGGAGCAGGCCCAAGCCATTCTGCAGCCGCTGCTCACGTCACTGCAGGTAGAGCCTCTGAAGTAGAGAGTGAATAGAACTGTTTTAATGTGACATATATTATACGGTAACTTGTACAGGCAACAGTATAAAACGAACAACAGTTGTATTACTTTTTTATTATTTTATTTTATTTTTTGACTTTTTTTTTTGACTTTAGCTTGAACAAACAGTAGTCAAATTAGTTTACATACTTTGTGGGCCCATAATTAAAAAAAAAATAATAATAATGCTCCACATATACAAAATAAATAAATTATAGAAAGGGAGGTAAAAAGCACTTTGTATTTGTCCCATTTAGAGCTGGGGACCGTTAACAATAGGTTGAGAAAAAATGACTGTATCAAAAGCAGATAACCGACCAAACCAGGCTGGCTGTTGGTCCAGGGACAGCATTAAAGGAAGTGTCTCGGTTGTTTCAGCACAGCAACTGAGACACTTCCCCCTTTTTTTCCCCAAAAAAATTTCCCCAATTTTGATTTTTTTTTTAAATATATAGTTCACTAGCAAGGACGACGCAACAAAGTGCAATTAAGATTTTATTCACAAGGTTATAGTGCGGAGTGAAAGCTCTTTGGGACCCCCCCTCGAAGCAGTAGAATCATTGCTGAAATGGAACAGACATGAAGGGAGGAAGGGAGGGTGGGGTCGACAAACTGAGATGACGAGGCTTGGCTTGGTATATAATGGCTCCCTATTTCCGCCAATTTTTTTTTTACACAATTTTACCTTCATTTTGCCACAACTTCTCCCAATTTTCCCTCAAATTATTCCACATTTTTCACACATTTATTGACATTGGAGATGAACCTAATATCTTTCACACTATATTCTGTTTTCTGATTCTAGATGACAGATATTTTAGTATAGGTATCGGAAAAAGTATTGTTCAGGTATCGGTATTGAAAACCAAGTATCATTAAAGTACCCGTATCAAAGGAAATGTAACGGTACCCAGCCCTGGTCCCATTTGCTTTTTTAGTCTAGTCTATGACTCAGCAATCTGTTCCTGCCAGTATTTGTTTTCCAATACACCATTCTAAATATATAATCTTTCTTTCTTTTAAACTCTGGAGGAGAAGGATACTTCCATACACTAAGAATTACTCAAGCCATCATAATAGACCCTACTTTAACAGTTTTATTTCGGATTTCTACTCAAAATGGGTCCCAAAATAAATAAACAAGTATTTGGAAAGAATGAATTGCAGAGGGTAACATCATGTGAACACATTAACACTAAGCATACCGTGTCAATTTACACCTTTTCCTTGTGTGCATATTTTTCCTAAAAAACAATCACAACAGTCGCTGAGATTGACAGACAGATTTTGTAAACTATTATGTCTCTGAAAAGTATAGTATAATTATCAATGTTATAGAGAAGGTTCCACACTATTTGGTTTAGAGTCCCATGAAAGGTTTGCGTCCAGGTCTAAACAACATTGTCTCTTCCATTAGAAAAAGTTCTAATTCATCTCTCCTTGTAGTGTACGGACAGTCCGACTCAGCGAGGAGTTATCCACAACCTGCTGGCTTTGTGTCTGAGGAAACAGTGTCGGATCCGGGAGGCTCGCGGCCACCTCCAGTCTGCTCTCGTCATATCCCGAGAGAGCGGCAACCAGAGGAACCAGGCGTTAGCGCTCGCCAACCTGGGCTGCCTGGCCATAGACGTGGGGGCAACATCTGTAGCAGAACGATTACTTGTCAGGTAAGGTCATTAGTTTTGTATGTGCTTGCTCATGTTTATTTCAGACTAGGCTTTTTCAAACACTAAAGTCCCACTATGTTTGAGAGTCTCCTTTAGTGTGGAGTGCTGGTCCCGTAGGATGAGAGACGGCTAAATAATTGCAGCCTTTGTGATTTGCGAAATTGTTATTTTTTTCAGATCTCTGCACCTGTTCATGGAGCTAAGGGACAGCCCCACTGATGAAGAGCATGTCCAGACCTACCTGTGGCTGGGGCGGAGCTACAAGGACCGGAGGCGGAGCCAGGACATCCGGAAGTGTTACGAAATGGGATTACTTATTGCACTTCATGCCAAAAACTTGCACAGTATGTTGCATTTGAATGACCCCTTTTCTTTGTGCATCCAGGAAATAGATACAGTTGATAAAGAAGTTTTGAATGCGTGCTCCTCTTTCCCGAAGGTCAAATGGTGGTCGCCAAGATGCTGAGTAAGCTGTACGCTGACATGCTGCTGTACGGTCAGAGCATTGTTTACTACGAGCACTGCGCTTCGGTGTCCAGGGAGCTCAAAGACAAAAGGCTGGAGGGAGAATATCTGGAAATTCTCAGCAGTCTCTACCTCTCACTCAACACAGAGAAGTATGTTTTTTTTTTTTTCTGCCACATTCAAACTGTCTCTATAATATGTGTTTGAATACTAGCTGCTGTTGTTGCACAGATCATCCCGTAAGTCTCTGGACTACACCAAGCAGAGCCTCAGGATATCTATCGACCTGGGCAAAAGGGAGGAAGAGTCAGAGACATGGCTACAAGTGGGACGGATTTATTACCTTATTCATGAAGATGAACTTGCAGACATGTATTTGCAGGTAAGGAACATAATACAGAATAAGTTACTGTTATGTCACTCTGTCTTTACTGTATATCTTCCAATTCCTTACCAAAACCAGGCAGCTGTGAAAACTGCACTAAGAATGAATGACCCCCACTTCACTATGAGCATCTATGAAGAAGCAGGAGATGTTTACTTCAAAGGCCATAGGAATCAAATGGCCTCACTACCGTTCTATAGAGTGAGTAAGCCTGAATGTGAAAAATATAACTATACTATTAATGATGTTATCGTGGTGTCTCAGGATGGCGGCTTGCCTTTCGCGCGGTGCATTGGGGATGTACACTCGGAGTTTCGGTTGTTGAGCAAACTGACGGATTTGTTGATGGACCACAAAGAGTGGGAGGAGGCCCTGCAGTACGCAACGCTGGCTGTCGAGGTCGCAGGGAAAACAGGTAAAACCAGTGTCCAGATTGCACACTGACATGATGGATGCGTTTAACATGCTGTGCACCGCAGCGATAAAGAAGATAACTCGTTTGTGTCTTTCCTTTATGTTGTAACTAAAGGCGTACGGATAAACGAGTGGACAACATACCAGCGCCTGGCCACAGTGTACTACAGGCTGGAGCAGTTTGAGATGGCAGAAAACTACTACCTAAAGGCTCTGTCTTTCTGTCCTCCCTTCATCGAGCATCCTCTGGAGGCGCGCTACTACACCAAAGTGTACTCCAGACTGGGCAATCTCACTCTGTATGAGCTTAAGGTGACAGCACTATCTCACCACAGCAAACTTGAAGCTTGAAGAAAACATTTGTTTCTCTTTGCAAACTAGATAAACATACTTGGTAATAAGGATAACAGGGACATACAAGTTTGAACATGCTCAGTTTTCAGTCATTTAGTCATTTGATTTACATTGAAGTGATCAAATATGGTGCTAGGACATTTCAGTGGTATCCCGGTAGAGGACCACATATCAGACCTTCGAAGCTCTGAAGTAAATTTGCGCGAAATATCTCACAGGTTTTCCACCACAAGTTTTTTCCACCAATTTAAAACATAAAGTTAAAATTAAGTCATGTTAATGAAGAATTGTACTTGCATTCTCAATCCAGGTCATTCAGGTACTGTAGGTCTATAATAATGCCATGTTTAGAAACCAAAACATAAATGTAATCATACAGTATTTAATCCCGTTGCTTAAGTGGAAAGTGGGTTAACTGGCTCTTAAATAGTAGGGGAGATTGGGGTAAGTCGAGCCAGTGGGTAAGTTGAACCATTATATTTTGGAAATAAAAAACAAAAAATGCGGTGAGATTCTACATTTGACTTTACATTAAAAAAAGAATGATTTTTTGGTAGATACAATCAAATTAAAATTTAATATTACATTGAATAACAATATTTTGTAGAGAAGAAATTAAATATGATGCATTTATTTAATTGGTTTTTTTTGCATAGAATTGCTAATGGGAAACATATATATATATATATATATATATATATATATATATATATATATATATATATATATATAAAAATATTTTCTTACCCTGCTCTTGGGGTACAATGAGCCACAAGACCACCTTTTTTTAAGACTAACATCTTTAAAATCATATATTCCAGATTATTTTTTAACATGACAACACATAGGAAACATACGGAAATGTGTGTAAATTGTAAAGTTTGTATTCATGTATTTTATTATACTGTTTTTCCACAATAACCACCAAAGCAAAGAGTGGCTCTTAGTCTCCCCTACTTGTACTTATTTCTGTCACTGCTTAAAATAGCAAATCTCACTGTCCCTTCGTGTGCACATTTTGCAGGATGCCTTTGATGCTGTGGGCTACTTCCACTTGGCTCTGGCCGCTGCGCTGGAAGACCCCGCTAACCCCGAGGCCCTGTACGTCGTTTACATGAAGCTGGCTGAGATCTACGGACACCACATGCCGAACGCTGAGCTGTGCCAAGTCTACAGGGAGAGGGCTCAAAGTCTGAAGAGGGTCTTGGGAGGGACCACTGCCGGGGAGGAAAGCCAGGACAATGCTAACGGAGAGCGCTGTCAAAAGGAGGAAGAGGATTCTCGTTTGGGACATCCAGAGCGGGCAGGGGGAGATCACATCAGCCAGGGGGAGGGCGTTTCAAGGACTTCTGTGACCGATACAGACACACAAACAGCAAGTCTGGGCGATATCAAGGAAAATACTGTGGATAGAGACGCAAACAAGAGTGAATCTGGCGCAGATAGTCCCAGGGTAAATGCTCAGGAGTCTATTGCCTCCCAAAGTGACAGTATTTTCACAGAGTCGTTTGATACAGCAAAAGAGGAGATCACAGAAACAAGCAACTCTATGGACACTTCACAAACACAGGGCACTGAGAGGATAAAGGAGCACACCGACCTAGAGCACGACCACTCTGTCCCGGGGCAAATACCTGTGAATACCACAAGTGGAATCAATAAAGAGCTAGCTCAAGAGACTGCTGAACAAAACTCCCTCAACAATGAAGAAAGTGCATCTCCAAAGGTTTCTCATGAAGATGACGACAGTTTTGAGGAGCTTTGTGTGGACACTGAGCAGACGTTAGGCAGCGTTGAAGAAGCGGCAGATTCTCAGACTGAGGACAGCCAGTTTGAAACAGATGACACAGAAAAGAAACACTTTTTTACTTTATGATGACAGCCCCTGTCATGTGAATGCACTTACTGTGAGATTTACTTTGGTAATATTTAGGAATCTTGACAAGGCACTGTGCGAATTGTACTATGCATTTTGTACATTTATATTTTGTTTTTGTAAATGAGATAAATTATGTTATTTTATTTATAAACGTGCACATTGGAAAATGTTTTTATAAAGTAAGAAACGATAGTCATATGTAAATCCTATATATATATCGCCTACCATTAAAAGTATTTAACATCAGTGCAATGTAAGTGTTTTCAATCTAAAAGACTAATGTTGCCTGTTAGAGTGTGTCCATTTTTAAATTGTTCTTTCCTAAACATTTCTGCATGTCCCTAAACACCAACTATTTATTTTAATGGAAACAAGTGCAATATTGATTCATTCACAATAACAAAAAACATTACAACAATGTAAAAGCTGTTTGGGGGGTTGTTAAGCCCAGCCATTTCCTATTGTAGTGTTAGAAAGTTAACGTTCCTCACCAGAGACAATAACTAACACCAGTACCCTAAATATGTAGGGTATCTAAATATATTACAGACATCTCGCAAATACATAACAATGTCGTGACTCAAAATCAGCTCTAGAGAGAGCCCAAAGCTTTCAGTCAAACGCACCAATTTGTTGCCATTCCCTACTTGTCCATGGGAGGGCAGTATAAGACATGGGATCCAATAGAAAAGTGCCTCAACCAAATATGCTATAGAGACATTGTGTGAATGAGGAGTTGAAAAGAGTGTCCTGTATCTGTTACTAAACACATTCACACAAACAGAAAGATATTGTAACGTTAATGACATAAACCTAATACAATCAAATAAAAAACTAAATAGTATTTATTGTATCTCTTTACTTTAAATAGAAAAAAAGTGTCCTTCCTGTGTGTGTGTTAATGCTGTGCACTGGGCCACAGGACATAAACTTTGCATCCCTGATCAGCATACAGATCAGCCGCATATTTGCACATTTGTTCCCTCCTCTGAGCTGAAAACAAGTTGGATTTGGCCAAAACAAGCAGCGTATTGTTCTTCCTTTTCCCCAAAGCTTTTTAAAACTGTCTTGTGGGTCTGTAACAAGCTTGTGCTCAATTAAAACGTCCCCCTAAAGAAGCTCATTACAAACTACAAAATTCAAGATGAAGTTACGAGCTGTGAAAGGGGAAGAATTTTCAGTGGGAACAAGGTCTGTTGCTCATGTGAGAAAATAGGTTTATTTTTGTATCTATGTAAATCTTTGCCAAAGTTTAACATCAATACTTACGTAACAATTATGTAACCGGGGATAGTTTATGGAAGTACCGTCAATCTTTTATTGAATCTTTCATTTCCTGTATCCCTTTGGGTAAATTTATGGAAATGTAGTGACCTGAAATATGTATAAATTTCTGAAAGGAAAGGAAGAAAAAAAACACTCTTTCACATGTGTTTGGTGAATAGGACAATGTACAAAGTGAAGAAAAGTTTGACCTGTTAAAAGGATCTCACAACGACATGAAAATGGATACGCCTCAAATCCCCTGAAATCCCGGTGGTTGTAGGAGCTTTTGTGGCGGGTCTGTCCAGTGAGATTGTATCAGCTTTAGGGACACAATAAACAAGACCATGTTAGTGAGGCTTCATGTTGACACCAACACAGATGTCACACAGGGCATGTGTGTTGTAGAGATAATAGGGTATGAAGTCTGCAGTAATGGGGGTTTGTGCCAGGGAATTCAGGAGGGCAGTTAGTTTTTTGTTTGTTTATTTATTTATTTCAACAGGGACAATGTACAATATACATGAACCTCAGAGACACATTGTACCAGGTTGTAGCACTTGTAGTCTTAAAAAAACAAAATCATAATGCATTTCATTCATTCCTAAGCATTCATTTGCAAATTCTCTCACGTATACACCAATTACAATTGTTTAGGCCTGTTGTGAAAAGAGTTTGTAAATGATGTGGTCAGCTCTGTTGGCAACATATTCCACTGTCTGATGGCCACACTTGAGAACGCTGAGCTGTTTCCCTTTGAGGAATCCTACACTCGCCCCAAGTGGCTCGAGATGTCTTTTCTGAGCTCAGTGAAATAATTGTTTCATACAGTGGAGCTGCAGTACCATTCATTATCTCGAACAACAGGCAGAGATTTGAAAATATATGATTAAAAAAAACGTGATCTTGCGAAAATATGACAAAATAGCCGATATTTCTTGTGTTGAACCTTGAGAGAACTTTTGTTCATTGATTCCACGGGCCTTTGGGCTGTTTTACACCTGTGACCAACTTTAGATCAGGGACCTGATTGTTTTGTGTTATATGTTTAACTGTCGTGCATCTCAAAACCTGCTCTGGTTCCGTAAGTAAATTTCCCATTAATCTTGTATAAGTTTTGCATAAATCTTCAGAATAGAATTGAGGGTTTTTATGTTTAAGAGTTGCCATATCTCCATTATACTTTTAAACATACATCCATCCATCCATCCATCCATCCATTTTCTTCCGCTTTATCAGGGGCCAGGTTGCGGGGGCAGCAGTCTCAGCAGAGTACTTTTAAACACTTATTACCTTTATATCCCTAAAAGTCTAAGTAAAGCACTGATGGGGGTCAGGACTACGCTCCATAAAGATCCTTGGTGAAATGTCGTTTGCAAACTATTATGGTTATTGCAACACAGTGGTGTGGTGGTTAGGAGCACTTTCTTTTACCTTATACTTAATTATACAAAAAAGGAAGAGGCAAGAAGATTAGGCAGATTAAGGGGCACAGTGGCAGAGTGCCACACTGAGAAGGTCATGATCGATCTGTCAGCGGGGCATTCCTGAGCCACCCTGGGTCTCCTCAGCTTCTTCTATTTGAGGAAGTGAGGTGAATAATCTACTTAGGAGAGAAAGTATTTTTTCCAGCAATATTGATTAAGTAAAATTTTAAGCCTCACTGAGGAACACTACAGGTTACAAGGGGCGACAGTTGCGCCGTCGGTAGAGCGGCTCGTCTCATGATCGGAGGGTTAGGGGTTTGAATCACACTGCCATTGTGTCCTTGGGCAAAACACTTCACATTGGTGTATGAATGAGAGTGTGAATGGGTGACTGGTTCCTTGCTGTATGAAGGTGGAAAGAGGTTTTATAAGTTGAGACCATTAGCCATACAAAACTAAACACATAAAATGCAGTGATGCCAAATGTGCTTCTAATGCTCAACAAGAAACTGACAGTGCAACATAATAAAGCATTAGGATGAGGATCTAACGCGTTAATGCAAACCTAATATTTGGCTGTAGTAAAAACAAAGTGGTAACAGGAAGAGGCAGGTTGGGAATGTCCCGCTCCCAGTAAAGTCACGAGTCAGTCCTGAGGAGTGACAAACTCGCTCACATAGAGAAACCCTTTTTGCCATGACGAGTAGAAACCCCAAATAGCGCAGAGTGGTGCATACTTAAGTTGTTTGAGTCGCTGGAGCAACCTGTAGGAGCAGCTGCGATAGCGCCTGTGGACCCATCTCCAGATGTGGAGCCAGGTTTATGATCAGAATCACATTCTTGCTCTGACGCGAGGGCGCTAACTGCTGCACACTCGAACCAGCCCATCATGTTGACACGTGTTGAGCCCTTTGAGAGTGTTTGGTACCTTCCATCACTTTTAGTATGTGAAAGAAAGAAATCTAAATCCAAAGTATGTTTCCAATAAAAGTCCCTAAATTGGTCAAATAATTGATAAATGTATCAAATATTTGAATGAGTTAGCCTTTAAATAGTTTCCCCTTGTTTGCTCTTGCTGTACGGCCACTCCACGGGTTTTCCAAATGCTTCGGTCTTTACAGGCCTGGGGGGAGTCTGCAACACCAGACGCTGTCCTCCTCTTTAGACGCCTCATGACACACTGAATACTGTTCTCGATTGGACTTTAGCCATAAGCCCATTTAGACTATTCATACCCACACATCTATTTGGTCTTCCCACTGCTTCCACACACTGCACATGTGGGCCTCCAGCTCCTTATTAGGCCTGAGTTTACTTGTCTGTAAAGCATATTTGACTCTCATTGGTAAACAGAGGAGCGTGTCAGGGAATGCTAATAGAGCAGAGAAGTGTTCCGTATGCTGTCTAATGTCAGTGCCAAAATGTGACAACAACTGTTTGCTACACTTTGAAACGCACCTGCGGCAAAATCTTAAAAGGACATGGAGCGCACATAACCTGGAGGGAAGATGAAGAAAGGCTTCAAAAAAAGAAACTACAAAGTAAATAATAGTTTCATACATAATCCCCTACTTTTTACTTCCTTTAAGCGGAATAACATGAAAAGAGTTTGCTGTGCATCTACTTATAAAGGCTTTTTTTCCCAATCGTGAATGAGCAGAATAGATGTTGTTTACATTGCTGGGATCGTATTGCTCATGAGTTTGAACTACAAATGATAGTTAAAAACGGTACCGCCTTTATGGTTTCTGCAGAAAAAAATCTGATGAAGAACTTTAAACATCATTTTAGAATTTATTTAGGATTCATTAGCTACTTTTGAACACCTTGGCATTGGTTTATGGACAAAATATGAGTGGAGAAAGATAACAATACAGTTTAATTGTTGTTTCAGGCATAGATCTCTGTCTTTTGAAAACTATCAACATTTATCTTTGACAGTTTATTTCGGTAAATCTCAGCAGTAAGAGTTCAAATGCTCTCAGTTCATACCTTTGTCATGTCCTAAGGCAGAACTAGAGAGTTAATCCCTGACTGAACGCGTCAGAGATAGTTATACAGGAGGCACATTTTCCTCATTTCTGTGAGTATGCCCCAGGGCAGCTGTGGCAATTGCAATAGCAACCACCGACAATATGTGTATAATGAATGAATGAGTAAACAAATCATAAAAGCAGGTATTTTATACACGCAGAATTTAAATAGCCTTTTCAGTTGCCACACAGCCTAACAACTGCAGAGATAGTGTCTGTGCAAACTTTTCCTTCCGTATAATGAGATTTCAGTTCCTCATTCAAACCCATGACTGAACAGTGTTGCTAAAAACAAACCACGTCTAGTTCTTCAAACCGCAAACACACAAACATCGAAAGAACACAGGGCAAGGCTGGGTTCAAAGCCAGCAAAAATATAATGCTAAGCGTTTACAGTAAACAGCAGGCCCGGAGTCACATTGATTTTGGCGGCAAATCACTTCTGTTGAGATGATTGACCCATTACAGGACAATAACAGCATAGAAGGCATAAAACACAATGTCTTCACTGTGAGCTCACTCTGAAAAGGCAAACATGGAAGTCTCTGTGCATAATGGCCATTTTATTAGGTACACCGGTTTAATTGTTTTGAAACTGCTACAACATGGATGACTTGCTTGAAGTTTTCATCGTGGAACAGTATTTATTTTGTATAAATCAATCAATCAATCAAAAAACTATCTCTAATACAAGGACGGGATGCATTAATTTATCCCGGACTTATATAAGAGTTAGTTTTAAGTTAGTTAGTTTTAAGTTAGTTTTTGTTGCAGAAGAATCGCATTCTCTGGTGTATTCATGTACACTTTAGATAAACAAAGGTTGAAAGTATACACTACGTCTAGCCTATAGCTATATATCAACCCAAAATAATGGCTAGCACATGTAGAAACGACACCCTGATGTTCGGTACTTCTCCTTCACGGGTCGTGGGGGCTGCGGTCTGTCCCAGCTGCTTTGGTGTGAAGCTATACAGTCCTGGCAGCAAGTTATCCGCTCTCCCATTCATTCTTCAGTGTAGTCACTATTTCACATTGCTTTGCGTGAGGAGGAAGTAAGAGTGCCCTGAGATGGCCGGCGTGTTGTATTTCTCCATCAGCTTGTGCGCTACATACTTGTGCACTCATCAGGTCAGAGCTGAACTGAAGTGCTCGGCAATCAAAAACATTGCACTCTCAGATGGAGCCAATTATACAAATTCCAAACACAGGGGGGGATACGATTTGAGGCGCTCAGATCACTTTGAGTAACACTGACAAATCGACTTAAGTCTGGAGTGAATGTGACTCCGGTTCAGGCCCTGTGTCTAATTGGTGCAACAATTCCTGTCTGTGTGTTATCAGAGAGTCTGACTGATATGTGTGGAGAGCTGTGATGTGGAGCCAGAGAAACGTCAGAGCAGCTGTCAGAGCGAACTTCTGTTCTTTATGTTTCACTTTGATTTACAAGCCATTGATCTAGAATGTTTAAGGGGTTTCCGTGCAGAACTCACAGTGAGAACCTCTTTTTTTGTGAATAAGTAAATATTGATTTCAGTTTTCAATGTCATCAATACATGCCTTATCCTCTCTTTATATATATTATTCATGCCTTTCAAAGGATTTTAAAAATGTTAATGTCTTATTTTAACTTTTGCAGTCCAGTCTATGCACTGTATGCTGCCAAAAGTGGCCCTTTTTTGCACAGTATGAACTACTTACTTTCCATTCACATAATAGTTACATAATATGCGAAATACCA
Source organism: Gobius niger (assembly GCF_951799975.1). Classification (NCBI taxonomy): domain Eukaryota; kingdom Metazoa; phylum Chordata; class Actinopteri; order Gobiiformes; family Gobiidae; genus Gobius; species Gobius niger. The sequence continues at coordinate 12,244,252 of NC_136856.1, forward strand.
ATGTTAAAATGAATGAATAATAAATAAATGAATGAATAAATAAATACCCACAATAATACATGTTCCTTTTACCTATAGAGTACAGAGCTGTAGTCTGTGTGAGTTGGATAAATGGCTATGGCCGTTGGCGTAGTGCATATTATTATTGTAGCAGAGAGAAGCTCAAAGGTGAAAAGGTTTCATTTATCTGAGCTCAGATCAGCTGCAGCAGAGACCAGGCTCCTCACACTATGCAGAGATCGGTGCCAAGATAAGCTCCTGCAAAGCTTCATATTAAAGTCAAGGCACTAACCTGGGTTTTAGCGAGGAGTTTACAGAGACCGTACAAAGTCCATGGCTGTTATAGCACCAGGTTGTTTTAACATTGTTACACATTGCTCCCTTTTGCGGGAGGGCCCATATAACTAGGTTCAGGTTGTAAAGGTTTAATGCAAGGATGCTTTTTCAAAGATATGTAGTCAGGGAGCAAGTGTGATCTCAGCAATTTCTTGGTGGGCGTAATTGACAGACAGCATTAAACAATTAGAGAAACACCGAATATGATGCAGGAACAAGCCGCAGGAAGCCTTTTCAGTAAACATTAAACATGGAAAGGATGGCATGTCTGCCAGTACAACACTGTTTCTTATTTAAAACAGACGAAAGGACAAAAGAAAACAGGCTGTGAGCAGCTGCCCAGACAGTTCTTCTTTTAAACAGAAAGGAGAAGCGTCTGGCTGGCCAGCCAATTAAATAATATCACAATATTACATTAACGCTTTCCGAACGCTCAAAGCCGCTTTGCAATTTCATTAATTCACCCGTTTCTCTCCACCAGCGACTGCTCACACACACACAAACAATCTACCTGGTATTCTCTCACAGTCTCACAGCAGACCCAACCTGCCTGAGACCAATGGCGCTTCTTTTTGGTTCTCATGGCGGCGTGCAGGTTTTATGATAAAATCTGAATGGGTTTCAGTTAACATGCTAAACATGTTAACTCAACATGCTAGCATTATTTTATCATAACTGAAGATGCAGCATCACCTTCTCAACTCCTACATGAAACACAACCTCTTGCAGGTAATGAGTGAACATTACAGCGTGTCAAAGCATTTTATGTTAGTGTCATATGGCTCCTTTAATTGCTTGCATGTACTACAAGTTATACAAGGAAATCTGTCCATCTTATACAATGTAATGTTTTCATTTGTTCTGATCAGTGTGTGCGTTAAGGGAAGGTGTACGTGCCACAGCTGTAGTGCAGCTTTTCAAAGGACGTAGGCCTAAATAATTGATACGGTTCAAATAGTAAGAGATAGTTACAACAAAAGATGACGCAGACACTTGTTGACATGTTGTGACACCACACGTGACACATTCCAGTTGGTGTGACTTAGCAAAGAGGGAGCCATGAATACTATGATGTGAACGGTGATATTGTTGAAATTGATGTTATCAAATTGGCAATGGGTTTGGAGGAAGGATATGGGTTAGTGCATGTTTTAAAAGATAATTTAACATAAAGGTTCAACAACTGAGCGAGTGACAAAGCTCTAAGGCAAATGATGCTATATTGACAAAAGATTAAAGACATTTAGTTTGTAAAAAAAAGTACATTTAAAGTACAATCTAGAACACACCAGCGGGTTCGTTACTCCATGTATTGTGTGACTGTTTAATCAATGCACCATGACCAGAAAAAACATAGGCTACTGCTCTTACAAACTAACCACAATTTCTTCAATATCATGGAAGTAAGTTAGTACTTTTTTTTGTCATTGTACAATTGTACAACAAAATTGCGTTCAGGTGTCGGGTTAGTCCTGAGAAGCATGTTTTCGGAGGTAGGGGAAACCAGAGCACTCGGAGGAAACCTGGCTGGCTGCCTTCAGTGCATCGGTGCATCGGCTCCAGGCTTTGTCCCTGTTCCACAGTCTGGTGTCCCGCACTGGTCAGCTCCTCCACCTCCTTCTTCCTCTTTCGGCTCCCTACACTCCCTTCGCTCCACAACAGTCTTTCACCATCTTCTGGGATGAGCATAGCTGACGAATATAATCCTTTTATTCCCGTTTTATTCTCCAGTGAGCAAACATTAGCAAGAACAGTAAAAGGGATTGTGTGGCTTAGCGATGAGTCATGCCTAGATACCTCCTAGTTTGTCTCTTTTGCTACCGGAGACACGGTAGCACAGCGGTTAGAACTCGTGCTTCACAGCTAGAAGGTCCGGGTTCGATTCCTACCGGGGACGGGGCCTTTCTGTGTGGAGTTTGCATGCTCTCCCCGTGTCTGCGTAGGTTTTCTCCGGGATGGAAATTAGCCCAAGGCTACAATCCGGTGTGGTTTGTTCATCAAATTGCACTGTCCCTACCAAATAAACCAAATAAAAAATTGTTGTTCCCTGTAGCGCCTCTTGTGCTGCCTGCACTGTGTTGCAGGTGTCGGGGGCTCTTGGTGCTTCTTTAGTGTTTCAGAAGAAGAAATTTGCAGGTCTCAAATATACTCATATATAGCTCATAATCTAGCTGTCTTACTTTTTAAAAAGCTTGTCCTTCATGGCTACTACAGACTCTCTGCAGTAAAAATATCCACTGAACCTCACAAAAACACAGCACAGATGCACAAACTAGGTGGATTGTGATTTGAAAGACATACATATTATGGTGGATGCCCTTCCTCACATAAACAGCTGCATATCTTTGTGCAAAGGCTACACACATTTGTCATGTTTCTTCCTCCGTACATTAGCCCATAAAACATCACCTGCACCATTCTGTACTCAAACTGTATTCATCATAACACCATCACTTGTATGCGAAAACTAAGTCTCATTGTGTTATGATTTGCTGTCTAATTCCAATCTTTGCTTTTTACTCATCCAGTTACATGAAGTCTCCAAAGCAGTGCTCCTCTTCTCGCTGCTATAGCAACCCCCCACTGTGGTCGATAGGTACACATTTGTGTTTCAAAAACAAAACGCGGACAGACAGACAGACTCTTCAGTCATTAGGTGTAATGCAGGGAGTCGACGTTGTTGAATAAACACAATTTAAGTGGTTCAGTAGCTTTTAGAGCTGGGCTAAAAATACAGTCACCTTCATTATTTATACCCAAGAGATTTATTTTGATATTAGCTTCGCTTTGGAGTTGACCCGTGTTAACTTCAGACTTATGAAATGTGTAAATAAATATATGTGCATGAAATAGGTTTCCGTCCTTTTAGCCCTGTTTTGCCGCCCAACTTTTTGCTAAATCTTTCCATTTATATGCAGGTGAGTGAGCAGGTGCAAGCCAGTCTATTAGGCCTTTTGATTCGTATTTCGTAAACAACACGTCAGAGATGAAGTGAAGAAGCCGAGCATTCAGATGTGTTAATTATCACAGCTCTGTTCCGCCGCACACACTAATATTAGAGCCAGTGCTAATGCATCTTTGAATGATAAACCTGAATTATTCATTGTGGAGTCTTGGCTTCAGACCTGGCCGCCAAACGGTGACCTGCAGATCAAGTCTGGGTGAGTAAAGTGAATGAAAATGACAAAGGCGCTGTCTCTTAATTTGTTATTTAGAGCTTGGCGACATGGACTCAAATCAATAATTTGTTAAAAAAATGTTTTCATGTGATTTCCCTGGATATGTTCATAATGAAATTAGGTGCACTCTGCCTTTTTTATTAACCTGTTGAAGGTGATTGAGGGCAGTAGCATTTCCTGCAGTTTTGGATGTGGTGTTGAGCGCAGTCTTGAGATTATCTGGATGATCACTTGTAAAAAAGCACAGCTCAGAATAAATGCACATTTGTATATTGGCTGAAATACACCTGGATACTGAACCTGTCTCCCAAAACTAAGCAATGACCCAAGTCGCTTCACAAGAGATCATTTTTAATTCACTCCATACTTGGTGGTCACAGGCTATTTAGGTAACCATGCCTGCTGGGATCACCTGACAGAGGTGTGGCTGCATGAAGCAACGGTCCCTCACGCACCAGTCTACCCAGGCTGTTCCCTCATAACGGTCTGTCATCCAGCCAATTATTAACCAGGTCCATCCCTGCTTAAGCTTCCGATATCCGACAGATTTACAAGATGGCATGGCATCAAGAAAATCCTCTGTGTGAAGAACAGATGCTGATGAAATATACTGCCGTGTCTGGTTATGTAGCCTATATTTTAAGTTCTAAGTTTAAACGTTTTGTGTTTCTTGGCTTGTGCAATACTCTATTTTGGACCAAATTTGTTTCCCATCACAACGTGTCTGAGTAAGAGATAAAAGTGTGAGTAAAACAGGAAGGGGATCTCACAGATAGTCTGCAGATCTAAACATAAGGCTGTTCAAAGTTGAAGAAGTATCTTGAATGCATTTAGACCATCATATTTCTGTAACAACAACATGGCAAGAATTCAATCATAACATGTACACACTTTAATAGAAGCTACAATTTGTTTCACATCATTTTAATTTAGTTCCTTGTACATTTGGTACAAACAAGTTGATTAAACGTGGCAGGCAATAAAAGGAAAGCCACAGCAGCAATGCCTCTCTGTCTGTTCCTGCTATTAATATCAATAAGAGTAATATTGTAAACAACATTAGCGACACATGCTGTTTCATCACTGCAACAAAACAATTACAGTAAGACATTGTGGGAGGTAGCTTTTTCCCCATAACACACCACAAGACGTTTGGGCAGTCGTCAGGTGTAAAAAACGCTCTCATATGTGCATCATTTGACAAACAAATGTTACTGTGTGCTCTGAAAATACAATTTGTGTACTTTTTTGATATAACACATCCTTCACGTTCTGTAAAGCAGTACAAAGTTTTGAAAGTGACTAGCCGCGAGCAAAAGCTACAATTACGTGTGTTTGGTTGTATGTGTGGCGTGTGTGTGTGTGTTCTTAATTACGACATTGTCAGGACCAGGTTGAGTTTTTAACCAACAGAGTGAGGGCATTTTTGGAAAGTGAGGACATTTTGGGTGGTCCTAACTTCTTTGAAGGACTGTTTGAGGGTCAAGATGTGGTTGTAGGGTTAGGGTTAGAATAGGGGTAAGATTATGGTTTGGATTAAGGTTAGGGTCTGGGTAATAAATTATGTCTATGAGTGTCCTCACTAAGATCGCATTACAAACGTACGTGTGTTTTCTTGTACTTACAACTTTGTGAGGACCCGTTTGCGTTTTCAACAACAGAGTGAGGACATTTTTGTAAAGTGAGGACATTTTGGGTGGTCCTCACTTATTTGAAGGACTGTTTGAGGGTCAAGATGTGGTTTTAGGTTTAGGGTTAGAATTGGGTTTAGATTAGGTTTAGGGTTAGGATTAAGGTTAGGGTTAGGGGCTCCAACTTTAGGGTTCGGGCCTGGGCAATACATTATGTCTATGAGTGTCCTCACTAAGATAGAAGTACAAGACTGTACATAGCTAGATATGTTTGTCGAGCTACAATATCAAACCTCTATTAAAAGTCAAGGTCTGGGCACTACAATTGTAACATAAAGGAGCCACGCCTTGGTGAAGGTCTCTAAGTTTGCTTGTTTGCTTTTAGACTTGTTGACCATTTTTTTTTCGGCATGCTTGCTTTATACTTAAAAGGCATATTGTAATACTTTCTACTGTGGCCAGTACAAAGCCGATCTGGATTTTTTTGAGGATACTAAAATGACGTAGAATCTTGAAGAATTTAAAAAAGGATATTTAAATTTCCTCCTACGTTTGCGATCTCTCTTTCATCCCAGAAAAAAACAACGAGGTCGATGATCCTGTGTCCTATTTGCAACTCTTTGTCAGATGGGCACTGGTGTCTACAAATATCCTTGTTATGCAAGGCTTTGAAATGACAAAGGACAATATTGACCAAAAATAAAAAATGATTCCAACCTCTACAGAGAAGAGGAGCCTTGGGCCACTTTGCTATTATAAAAGTACGTCAGATGATGCACGACTATTGCATGGCCAAATATTGCGCAGCTGTAATTGGATCAAGAGCTTATTATCTTCCCCAATGCTACATTTACAACAACCAATCGTGGAAAGGTGTATTATGCAACTTTTTATGTGGAAAAAAGTTTATATTTGTGCGTATTTGACCTTGTAGTGGCCCAGAGGCTGTATAATTGGTCAGAATGACGCATTTACTTTCCACCACAGTGATCTCTAAGCCGCTGGATCAATTGTTTGGAAGGTTTTCATTGCTGACAGACCCTCTCACCCGAAAACGTACAAAACAATTGATCCTGGAGCGTTGTAAAGACCACCATGATCGAAAGTATGAGTGCTGACCACTCATACAGCCACTGGGTTACTGCAAGGTCACATACGTACAGATATCAACTTTTTTTTTTTTTGCATCAAAAGTTGCACAATGCACCTTTAAATAACTATTTCACATAACATAAGCCACCAAAAGATCTTCAAAAGGCACCCCTTTGGTGTAATGTCCTTGACTAAAAAAGCAGACACAGATCCACAGGACATGAAAGAGCCATTGAGCCTTTGAGCTACATAAAAAAGAGCATTGCATCTTTTAGATTTTATTCAACAGTTTTTCTTCCAAGAAAAAAAATCTGCAAACAATGTGTTGCCATAATGTGTTACACACATTGATGCTTGGCACACATTCTGATCAGAGTTAAAATCGCACCCCCCTTCAACCACTGGGCTGTTATTTGTCTGATAGTTGTTATGAAATTACAGGTGTTAATCCATTTTAAGATTGTTTTATTTTGCCGAGATCTTGATTAATTATGGGATTTGGACTTGTGGGTCAGAGACTTGTGTACATCTCTGTGACTCAACCAGGCCACGTTGTGTCAGTTGTGTGGGCTAAATTCACGGTCTCATGACTTGGAATTGCAATGACAACCTTCAACATAGGTTTTTACAACAGGGTCTTTACAGATGAACACTAATCTACCCAAATACCTTGTAATTACACACTTAGCTGAGCATGAAAATAAGACCTCTCTAAGTAATAATCCATGTTCTTTTTTGACCTTTTTTTTTTGTAAAGCTCCACAAAGTCAAAGTATTCCCACAGTGGCTTGTTCGTTTTTTTAAGTAGAGTGCCATGCGACTGGGGCATGTCTTCCCTCGTCCCTGGGCTCCAAATGCATCTCTGTTGACATGGCAACCTGGCAGAGAGGTGAGTCATTTTCGTGTGCAGAAGCGGACCAATGTACCAGTCCATTCAGAGACATTTAAATCAGTGTGAAATGTGCTCTATTCACTCCTCTGTGGGTCGAACTCTTTGCCTCAAATGTCTCCTACTCCTCCACGCTGACCAGCATCAGGGCAAAGTGGTGAGAGCATGAGGGCTATGAACAACCAGAGATGAAGCAAGAAACAAAATGCATGAAGTGGAAAGCTTGTACTGGAATACTGTCTTTTTCACTGCAATGTTTGTTATGTTGACTAACTCCTAATTTCCATCATTATTATTTGCCAAAAAAACATAAACTAACCAAAACATGAACGAAAGGGACAAAAGAGATCGAAGTTTCCTGAGACACCGAAAAAGCCCCATACAATCCAATGCCAAGACTGTCAAGACAAGCCTGCTCCTCCGCACACGTGGGAGAATTTCCATGAAACGGTGCATTAACATTAAATAGGTTTGAATAAAACAATACAAATTTATATGCTTAATGTATTTTAGATGTAACTGAGCACTCTCCAACTGAGCAACTAAGGCTCTTACTGCGCGACGGAATAGAGGCTATTCATTTTAAGTTTAGAGGTGCGGTCCCTTTTTTTTTCTAGCTGATTTTAAATTAGTTGTGGCCCAAACACAATTATAATGTCCCAATTCTACACGGGAATGAGTTCATAAGCACATTTGACAGCTTGCAGGGTGCAGAATGACAGGGTAATGACGAAAAATGGGTCGGTGTGAGGGAATGTGTTTAAATCAGTAATGTAGTTTGTGTTCAATGAAATGTATGAACACCGCTTTATACTGTATGTCAAATGTGATTGATGGCTAATTTATTGATTGAAAATATAAGCTTCCACCAGGCTGTTTTTACTCTCCCGATCAAAAGATTAAGACCAAAACAAAACAAGAAATCACATTTTGCATGCAAGGGTCCAACCAGAACTTCAATATGCAACAAGAAGATGTGGGACTGAGACAAAAAAAAAATAGAAAGAAATATGAGCAACCGTTTTATTGGAAAACACAAATAAGAAGAAATTGCATAACGTGTCCTCTGCAGTAACTAAAACAATAAAGCTTGTGTTTACTTTTTACTGAATTGTTAATGTTTGATCCACTGAGCTGAAATACTTTTATCTCTGATGAATCGGTGTAACACAATCATCTGTTCTTTTTGTGAGTGAATTTTGTGTCTTGAATCTCCAAAAGGCACGGACTTAATCAAAATATTCTGAACCACCTTAATATTTCTTTCATCCATTACTAGTTTTTGTGGAAATCTCTAAAGAAAAGACACATCACAATTTATCACAGCCAACTCAGTCAAGACGATTTATCCCAAGCATTTGAACTGCACATTTGTCACTTGAAAAACTTTGAGTGAGTTATGACGGCAACTCCCACTTCACCGCTTGACTGTTATTCCATACTCCTCCGCTCTTGTGCATGAGGGAAAGCTTCATTATGCGTCTGTAAATTAGCTTGACACCTGCAGGAGGGGAGATATCGCACGAAGAAGTGCATCTTTTCTGAAGCAATTACCAAAGCACTCTACCATTTGGTAGCACCACTCAGCCATATACATCTACTTCATAAAAAAAAAAAAAAAATGCATCCTGCGCCACCCACATCAATTTAACTCTTTCTCCAAATAATGGAGTCACTTCATAATCAATCAAGTCCATATCTACCTGGAAGTTTGCACACATACAAAGTCCACACATGTAAACAATGTACGCAATGTACTTTTTAAATGCATGTCGAAAGGTTGCATGCGTTCAAAGGTGTAATAACCTAAAGGGAAATGTTTGAAGTTGCAACACCCCGGACCAGACCGACTTGTTCAAATCCAAACACGCTGTTCTAGGTCACATATGCAAGAGAAACATTCAAGTCTGTGAAGATTTATCTGGGAAAGTAACCCAAATATGGGACTTTCCTCGAAGCACGTCAGACCAGAACTGTTTATTTCAGTTGTCCTGTGTCAAAAAACAATTCAGGTTTAGAGGTAAGAAAGGAGATTTTAAGTTATTACATAGAAAGCCATTTAAAGAATTTCCAATAATGTGTTTTTCTTTCTCGGCTTTGATCCGACGATAATGAAAATGCATATTCAAAGGAACGTATTAAAAGCAGCTTTAATGGATTTGAAAAAGAAAGTGTCTGTCTCGCCCGGCTTATGGAATCTTGAGATGTGCATATTTTAACCTCGCATAAATGAATTTTTCTAAGACATATTGTGGTCAGGAAAGATAGTCTGTCAGATTCTTATTTAAGTTACTGGCGTATTGTTGTGAAAAAACAAAAATACTTAAAGCCACACCGCATAAAATTTTACCCAATGAATAAAATTGAAACACAAGCATTTCTTTTATGACAGATATTTTCATCATGAAAAAGACCTCATAAATGTACAAACACACATGTGATTTTACTGTGAGCGGCTCACCTCTCATGACTGTAACTTTACTGGAAGTGGGTATGTCTCCAACTCGTCTCCATGGAGATGTTGCTGAATTTGAGATTTAAACAGGTTAGGTCCTCATCCAAATCCATTCTTTGATTACCCACTGCAAAAATAGCCTTTTCTGTGTTGAGCTGGTCATTGAGAGCATGATTTGTGTTGGTGGCAATAGTATACAAAATGTTACGCAGTGTGCCTTTAAGTATTCACAACAGCAAGTACACCGCGTTCCAAATTATTTTGCAAATGACATTGATTCTCTAAACTGTCAACTCAAATGAGAGTCAGCATCATTTTCAAGTCTTTAACTGTTAGAGGATCATTTAAATGTGGTTGAAAAAACCTCCCAGTGATAACAAAAAAAAATTCAAAAATAAATATAGTAAAAAAACTCAAAATCTACTGTTACGAATTATTATGCAATTTATCGTTTCAATACACTTTAAAGCTTGTAATTAACTGAAAATTGTCATGTGTTAAATTTGCAGCATTAGGATGTCATATTTACTGAAATCAAAAGCAATTTCAATCAAAAACATCTTAACTGGTCAAGTTATATTTTAACATAGGAGCCCTTCTTTGATAGGAGCTTCAAAATTCTTAAATCCATTAAACTTGTGAGTTTTTGGAGAGTTTCTGCTTGGATTTCTTTGCAAGATGTTAGAATAGCCTCCCAGAGCTGCTGTTTGAATGAAAACTGCTTCTAATGGGACATGGTGGCCATCAACCAACCATCCACTACTCCATCCATCTGACCATCCAGGGTTACACGGCACTCATCAGTGAGCAAGACTTTTTGAAAATGAGTCATCATGCAACTCTGAGCCACTGCAGCCGTTTCTGTTCATGAACATTCAATGAACAGTTTAGGGGAGGCCAGATAGACGGTTTATGCACAACTGCAGCCTCTGGAAGGTCCTACACCTTGATGTTCGGGAGACTCCAGATCCACCAGCAGCTTCAGATACCTGTTTGCTGCTTTGTAGCAGCTGTTCTCTTAATCTGATGTGTTTGTCTGATGTCTGATCTGATGTGTTTTTTGGCAGAAACTGTCCTCATTGTGCCTTTATCTGCTCAAACCCGTGTGTGCACTGAATCAGCCACAAATACGATGTACGATGATTACGCTTAATCTTTCATGAAATATCGAAGGTTTTCATACCTAGTCTAAGGCATTCAACTATTTCATGTGGAACAGCAGTTTTTCCCTTAACTGGACTTACCTGACAAACTAATCTTAACAGCTGTCTGAGATTCATGTCAGTGATTCAAAGAGCCCAGAGACACAATACCATCCATGACTTTAATTGAAAAACGTTTCTTTTTTTACCTTTATGGCACTGAAATACAATTTTCAGAATTATTTGGAGCACGGTGTAAATCAGTTTAGATGAGTTTTGTGAATAATAACTTTGCGGCTTCAAAGGCACTTGAGATCAAACTCACCACTGTGCGACAACATGGGGCACAATCTTTCTTCCTTGTTGTGAGTCAGAGGCATCAAGAGAGTGTCTGAACACGCAGTATTTGTGCATGATGAGACTAGAACCAATGTATATATTTTACTTTGGAGTATTTTGTAGGAAGGTTGTGGAGTATAAGGTAATGTATTCCTCTCTCAAATGTAGTGAAGTAATAGCGATAATCTCTCAACCAAAATAGTAAAGAATACCCTAAAAAAATAAAAATACACTCATTGTGTTGTAAAAGCAGACATTTTGTGGAAATTATAAAGGCTTTTTGTCTGTTGTGAAACCAGCAGACTAGTTGTTGTTTACGTCACTATGACAGCATTTCTCCCTGAAAGTTTTGAAAGGTGCTTATGAACTTTATGAACTTATCTCTGTTGCGATGTAAGGAATGCATTAAGAAAGTTAGGAATGAGTTTGGGCCTTAAAATTACTCAATCCGTCTATCATACAATATAAGACCTGCAGTAATTCACTAACTTAACTGACCACCTACCTACAGCAACTTTTGCCATTGCTGATTTCCTTCAAGCTCCTTTCCAGCTCCTGACAGGTTGTAACGATATGTCGAAAAGCAGTGGAATGGGGCTTCCTCACAGGGAGAATAGAGTAAAACGTAAGCTCTTCTCACACACTGTATACATCCTTACGCTGAGTGGTGATGTGAAACTTACTCCACAGCACACTTATAAATGTCAAGTTGCATTCCCTGTGTGTAAAAACAGATCATTGTCCTGAATGTACCCCAGCTAAAGCAGATAAGGAGGAGGAATGAATATGCTCCAGACACCTGTAAAATCTGAGAACCTGGAGCATAAACATGCATGTTTGCTATAAGCCACTTAAGTTTAAAGTGGTTTCAAACGCATATTAGAGGATTTTAGAGGAGGTCTTTTCTATTTCCAGTGTTGCGAATTTCTGTCTTTCTCCCTCCCTCTCTCTCACACACGAAACAAAACAAAACTTTATAATTATCCTTAGCTTCTTTACATGTTTAATAATAAGAATTTGATTATATGACACAAATAATACTTTTAATTTAAGTAAGTGTGCTAAAGTTGAAATAGAAGTTTACGTAATATTTTTGAGCGCTTCCATGTGACCAGCAGGGTGGAGGTGTATAAATAGGTCTGTCTGGGAGTCATTTTAGTAGACCCCATGTCCCAGCCCGAACTGGCAGCTATCAGGAGCACTCAGGCAGGACAAGGTTTCAGTTCATCAAAGTGCACACTGCTGCTGACGGGCCTATCATGTGCCCGGGCAGATAAGATAGTCGTGTACTGTATGCCTCCCTGACATGAGACGTGGATGGGCACAGACATACCAACACCAGCCTCCTCTGCCAACTATGTGAGATTTTACAGGCACACTTTGCAAATGACGAGCAAGCTGTGTTTTCTTTAAACAAGGTTTAGACATGTGAGTAACTAAACATTGCCACTGGGTGTTTCTTCGAACACAGTGCCGCAACTCCCTATACGCTCATAACGCGCTGTGCGTCAGCCACCACATGCTCCGAGGGGCTCCACTGTGACCATTGTGACTGAATGATATTGTGCAGTATTTGGACATTCAATGAGAATGATTAAATGTATGCCAATGTGAACAATATACAATACACTAGGAATCTCTGTGCCTCACAAGGATAATGGAGTAAATTTAAGGTTAGATGTCCTGACAAAACATTGGTGTCATGCCATGAGACAGGAAAGACACGTTTGAGCTGTAGAGTGCCGCTGTAGGGCAACTATTTAACTGTTACATCTCAACTCAACTGATTTAATTTTACAAATATTAATGGTGTAGTTTGGAATGTGTGTTTGATTTTAATGAAATTGGAAATCTGTTATGTAGAAAGCATGTGTGAGCATGGTGATATTTCTGTTTAGTGGATTAAATGATGCGGTCCTAAAGAGGCTCTCTGCCTTCTTCCTGTAGCACAGCTCACCTCTCCTTCACAGAGCAGCGAGAGGCAATAACATCAACCGAAGCTTTGTTACTACAAAACAAGCCGCAGCCCCTCCTACTACCAGCAGCGATTTAACCCCAATCTGGAAGTGGTTGCGATTCTTTAGACGGGGAATGAGGAGAGGAGGGTTTTACAACCATAAACATATTATTAATATACGGTCATTCCTCACTCCTCCCCGTTTACTACAATGACCACGTTCGAGGGGGAAATCATGGCAGATTTACAGACTCCTCCTCCCCAGCTCTGACAAAGCATGTTCCTTAAAAGGGCATAAGGGCGGGATCTTCACTGTAGACTCATCCCTTGCGTGACGTGTAGTTCGCACGGCTCTAATGCTAACAGTCTGGCCCTTATTTGTACAAGATTTCTAAAAAAATTCTTACGAAAACCAGGATGGTTTCTTTAATTGCAACTAGCCCAGCGTTATCACAGGAGTAATATCTAGCTGTAGAAAGTTTAAGAAAATTAGAAACCAGGCTTTAAAGTAGTTTTTAACATGTCTAGAGTGCAATGCTTTTCCAATGGGAGACTAGTGGCTATATGGAGGTACTATAGCAATGGTGGCCTCTCGTGTCGTTGTCACAAAGCAGAGCAGCCAGCAGCCATTGTCTACAACTCACTGTGCAGGTCAATTTCCAGATTTTATGCAGGAGTTTTGGTAAGAAGTATTTAAAAGTGGGTGATTACGTAACTTCAGGGAGAGCCCACATAGTCCAGTCATTGTGTGCAACTCCAACTTTAGGGTCAAAAGCCATTTACTTACCAAAGTACAACAGAGCGTATATACCATCCTGTCAAAGTCTACTGAACCCATTCAACCCACTGTATTGTGACTCCACAGCTATATATGACTAATTTTCAACAGAGCGCTTTCATCTCCCCCTCATACCAAAGGGTAATTGTATGCAATATTTATGATTATTTCTTGACCTTTGTCATGTACGTCTTAGTCACTCAAGCTTCTGGCAGAACAAACTTTGTAGTCAGCCCATGACTGCCGCTCAAGTTAGACCATGGATTCAGCACAGCAGTTTAAAACATTTCGCCCAATACTTAGAATAGCACACCATGCAAATACAAAAAAAAGGCTTATCTTTTAAATATAAAGTAAATTCATTTTTAAGCTGTCTGTCTTTTATTGAATCTCTTTTGTATTATTGTGAAGCGGTTTGAGTCACTGTGTGCATGAATATAAAAATAACACCTTAAAAATATGAATATATGCTTGCAAATTGTGTTTCTTAAGAACTGTGTGTGCAAAGCTTCACAGTGAGCCTATACATTAATTTCTCAGACGTTTGTGGAAATCCCCATTGAAAGCAATTCAATTCTTTCACTTTTATCATTAAACCTAAAGCTATTCATTGGGTGTCAATAGTTCAGACCTGACCAACTCAAGCCTTTAGCACATAATTTCTCTCATAAATTTTCTGACGTGTTTTGTTTTAACAATGCGTCCTTATGCGTTTGCTTTCTGTGAGGTCTTGGAGTAGAAGCCTGCGGGCATTCTATGATCTTATCCCATATTTGTGCTTCTTTATTTCCTTTGTTTCACTGACTGACCCTGAACGCGGCACAATTTTTCTGTCCTCTCTCTGGGAAGGCCTTTTGAGGTGAAGCAGGGCTGAGTGATTCACTGTATGGGTCCTAATCAAAGCGAGACCTTGAACCAGCCATTGTGACCTCCCCGCATGCTCATTCCTGTTCAACGCTCACATTAGGTAGAGTGCAATAATGATTGGGCGGTCATGCACTAAGTCGTCACATAGGAACACAGGGGGATATTCAGAGGTCAGTGGAGCACTCCCACAAACCATGTCCGATAGTGAGAGGAGGGTACAGTAGTCCACATTTTTAGTAAAGTAAGAGAAACTATAATTTAAAATCATTTTACTCATGAGGAAGTAAACAAGGAGCAACTCAAGTAATTACTCGAGTACATAAAGACTTCTCTTTATCGCTCGTGCCTACCTACCCTTGGTCTTTAGGATGTTGTGATGTCACTTGAATGCAACCTGCTATCTGCAGTGAAGACAATGTGGAAAAGGTCACTTCCATTTGCTAAAAGACTTCAGGCCCGACTTCCTGAGTGATAGAGAAAGGAGATGACTCGCAGATAGATTTGCACTGAAAAGCTTCCGCTTTAATGCGTTGGCCGACTGCGTGTGTCCTCTTACATTTACCACCTAATGTTTCTGAGAATTGACGGAACACTGTCCATTTTTCTAAGGAAATTGTGTGAACTCTTTGATTCACACCCAGACAGGTCATCATTATTATAAGTCACGATATATAGGCGGTCTGGTCTTGAATGTGGTCTTTCAATTTAGAAAAGAAAAAGTGGAAATCTGTCTGAGACGTGTTATATGGAGCAGAATATATAAGTGGAATTATCACAGAACATTTGGTACTGCTTTACCAGATGGATAATGCTTAATCTTCCATTCGAGGTAAACCCTGGGTATCTCGTGCTGACTCACGAGGACACCACAGGCTTCCTGCTGCTGAAGTCATTACTGGCTTAAATGGAGCAGATCTGAAGTTAAAAGCCTTTTACAAAGCTACATTGAGCACATCAGGCAAAACATGTCTATCAGGCCGGCCCGAAGGAGACGTGCTCGCGCCTCACAGCAAGAGGATCCCAGGGTCGATTCCCAGACTGGGTGGAGTCTTTTCAAATAGAGTTTGGATGTTCTTCCTGCTGGGTGGATTTCCTCCCGGTGCCCCTGTTTCCCCAACAGAATAAAAACACACCATAGTCAGTCACTGTCTGTATCCTGTCCATACATACAGCTTGAGATCTGAAGATGGGTCCATACACGTCTTTCTACAGGTCAAGGATGTCTCAACATTCTTTGCTTGTTCATTTCCCAGCTTCAACAATTAAACTTTGAGGACAAAATCTTAACTTTCTCTGGCAAAATGTGTCTTGGGACTGTTATATGTTTCTACTTGGTCTCTACTTGTGCCTTTGACTTTAATGTGGACATACAGTATCATAGTCTGTAGGTCTTGTAAGTCAAAATGTATCACAAATTCAATAGAAGGCATGTAATCGACCTTGTGGGCCCGAGGTAAAGCAGCGGTGACCAAACTTTTTTTTATGCACTGAGTGCATTTAGCAGAGGTTTAAACTCTGTCCCACACTTGTATTTTAACTTTAAGTCTTAACAACAGCTCTGTTTCACAATAAAAATGTACTTTTTGAGGTTATAATTGTGTAGAATGATTGCATTGCTTATTAAAAAGTACCATATTTGGAAAATTGGGTCAATTTGGGCGTCAGTGATGTAAGAGAACCCCCCACCACCACCATCTCCCCCAGGTCCAATCAGGAGGGGAAGGAGAGGAAGCTAGATTGTTTACTGAACAAGCTGGTCAGAAGAGCCAGCTCCATCCTGGGCTGCCCCCTGGACTCTGTGGAGGAGGTGAGGGACAGGAGGGTATTAGCCAAGCTCACCTCCATCATAGACAACACCTCCCACCCACTGCAAGGGGACTGTAGAGGAGCTGAGCAGCTCTTTCAGTGGCAGACTGAGGCACCCTCAGTGCAAAAAGGAGTGCTATCGCAGGTCCTTCATCCCCTCTGCTGTTAGACTGTACAACAAGACTGTAAAGTAACATGTGCAATAACCTCTTGAAAAAAAAAAAAGTCTAATAATCTCTATATCTGTGTCACTTTATCAACCACTTGCACTAAGACTGTAAGCCTTGCACAGCTAATAGAAACATTTTTTTTTTATTCTGTTCTGCACACCCTGAGTGTTTTTCTTGAGAGCTGAATGTAACAAGTAAATTTCTCAATTGTGGGATCAATAAATGCTTTTCTTGTCTTACTTTAAAAATGTATTTCTCTCTCCTCATTTTGCAATCTCACGGTCTTCTACTTTACCTCTAACTTGCTGTAGCCAGTTGTAATTGGTTTTGAGAAACCTCTTTAAGTCTCTCCGTGTAATGGCACTAAGTGCCATACATCTTCCACTGTATTGAAGTCTTCCGTCATTTTGAGCAGCTGACATTTGCTGGTTCCCCAATGAAAAGGTCAAAAACATGTGAACAAATAGCACCTTTGTGATGTGGTGGGGTGATTTCCTCATTGTTCAATACTATTTCAGATTTATGGCCTGGCTTATGAAAATTATTTGACTCGCTGTAACATTACTGCGGACAAATTAATCCTAAAAAAAAAATCAATTTGGTCGCCATTTAAAGTCCCCCATTGTGGTGCATGAGCATAGATTACTTAACTGCACTCAATTACAGCCAATTACTTTTACTTCATAATCGATTAACATGGGCTAATCGGTGTAATGAACACTTGATGCCCTCATTGGTAGGCCGTAGTGTGGCTCATCGATTACATGCCTGTTCCTCATGATGCGCTCAAGCCCCAGGACAGAACAGTTTGTGACACACTCGGCTGCCAACGCACAATTTCCCAGAACACAAGCTCTCTGCAAGAAGCACAGGACGTGGCACTGAAGCTCTGTCCCCATAAACAATACACTCTATAGACTCTTGAATGGGATTGAGGAAAATAAAATAAAGAGTGGTTCATTGTTGCAATGGAAAGGATTAGGTCGATTGTTGGACACATCTTCACCTCTAACTTTAAAAACTTTTAACAATGACCAATTAAAGCTGTTAAAACTTAGAAATACATTTTGAAAAGAGAATCTATGGATGTCCATAATACCGCTCGTCTTTTATTAATTTCCTGCAGTTTTCCAACAACTGAGGTACATCAAAAACATGAATTACTTCTGAACATGCAGCTGAGGCTAGGGGTTAAGGCTGCATATACTATACCCATAGTCTCTGTAGGCTCCTTACCCCTTTCACCCTGAGCTGTCCAGTCCAATAAAGCCTTTGGACACCAAAGAAAATCCTAAAATGATATATATATACTTAGGTAATAGACTTGTTTACAGCATGCAATCCAGCAGCTAAGAAGTTTTGCCAAATTGACTACAACAATGGCATAATGTTTTGTTTCTCTTTCAGTATGTCGGAGGAGGTCCGGTGAACATGTCAAATAATAAGTGTGCGCCCCACCCAGGAAATGACATTATGGAAAGGGATTGAGTCAAAAACAGGTCAAGCTCATCTGTGCGCTACATTTTGGAACAGCCCCAGTGTAACCATAGTGCTGTTTACATACTTGTGTATTGGAGCATGTGGGAGCAGGAGACGAGGAGCAGAGACCTGGTCCTTTCCCCTCTAAAGGTGCTTGAAACAACACACAAAGACAATCCAAGCCATGGCCGGGGCAATTTCCTGAACGGCAGTGAAGCTGTTCCAAAATATTACATCACAGGTCTCATCACGGGACACTATGGACAGATGCAGACTAAATATTATCATAGCCATCGTGTATGGGGACATATTAAGATAAGTGGTTCCCACACTCAGGTGCAGGTGCAATCCAGTAAGAATGATCACAAGTGGTTGTGATTTTGTTCCTAATAATAGTAATACAAAAAGCAACATCCAGAACTTGGGTTTTGTTTTGTTCATTCATCCAGCCCGTCTCTCTGGAGCTCCATTACCTGTCTAGCTACTGTAATTATTCCTACTTTCTGATCTGATCTGTATAAGACTTTGGGACCTGGCTCGCAGCAAATCATTAACCTTAAGTTTAGTGTCCAGCCACAGATGCATTTAATGCGTTCACACTCTCACATACAGATATCACAACAAACTTCTTTCTTGTCAAGAGCTTTGCCTGTTTTTCTGTGATTTTCTGCTCTTTTTTTTACAGAATATTTTCGACTTGTTTTGCATTTTGCCTGATCTTGGCCAAGATAATGCTGACTATGGACTACTGAAAGTTAGATGAACCCGCATTTGTCTGTATGAATTATAAAAACTAAAAGTTGTATCCCTTCAAAATAACACTATGCCAACTTTGTTTTACCGGATGGATCGGGCTTGAATACAGTTGCTTATTGCATGATTCATACAGGTGGAAACTAGCAAAAGACAATTTGTCATTACCTAAATTTGTACCTGCCACTTTTCACCATCACTTCCCTTGACGGTCGTTTCTGTCTGGAGGCATGTACTGGAAGAACCTGCTCATGTTCAGTACATTTACATTTTTCAAATAGCTCAAATTATTAGCAAAAATATGTCTGTCTGCCCTACTTAGAGGGATTAAAATTCCTATGCTGGAGTTGTATGGCCAAAATAGTAGGTACTGTATATATTCAAACATTTGTTACCATTATCCTATCAGACACACAGTCATGAAACACACTGTCAGGAACTGGAACACCTTTGAAATCGCTTTGAACCATTGGTTGAAAACTAACCAGACATGCATTCACAGGTAGGAGTGGGGGTGGGGCATGTATAAGACCAGTTTATTGTAGCTACATGTTGTTAATGAAATATATGTGTTTTATGTATTCTCCTCTGTATTTTTAATGTTTTTGCTCTTGCTTGCCTTACTTATTTTGCTGACTCCAGCATATTTACGATTTTATGCTTTGTGCTGAACGTGTTCATTTATTAATTCACATAGATAAATACATAGCTCAATAAAATGAATAGATAAAAATGACCTGCTTCTCAGAACAAGACAAGGGCATGAATTTTATTTCTGCTCCTTTTATGTGCAGCCCAAGGTCGCAGGACGCTACGAAAGCACGAGGAGGTCAAGACAAGGTTGTTGGTAATAAGGGAGAGCTGATTTAGTTCAGCCTTGTCGGCAGTAGCTGCAAGGGGCATGTTCAAGTGAGCAACAAAGAGATCAGTCAACAATCTCTGAAGAACAGCCCAATTCATTTGGCTCCTCTCTTTTTCAGCAGCGGTCTCCACAGAAAATCAGCCAGTCATTGATTTGGCAGATTTTTAAGCTGAATGCTGGTTCAGTCACAACAAGCCACATTAGCAATGGGCACAACACTACACAAGTATACGCCCTGAGCGAGTATTGAACATATCTTCAGCACTGAAGGCAAACGCTTACGGACAGCCCCACTATCTCTGCCGGAGGAATCAAACTAAACACTGTGATTAAACATGAGATACTGGACAAGCTGCTGGTTTGTTTTTCTGAGAAAATCAGAAATAAAACATCCAACAATAATGATTCTACTGCGAGACTTAGGCTGTTTCTCAATTGCCGGGATCCTTCCTCCACTTCGTTCACATCCTCGGTGGTGGGATCCTCCAAGACTGAGCCGAGTGTCTTCTCGCCGTTTTTTGAGCTCATTTGGAACGGCCTCCGGAGTGAGCGACTGCGTCATGTCATGTGTCAAATCATGTGAAATAACAAATTATGCTCACGAATACAACTGTTTTATGAATAAAAGTGTCCAGGAAGCTATTTCTAAACTGATTTTGGTTGGAAGACTTAAATATTAAACATATTTAGCAGGCCCAATTCATCACTGATCGCCTACAATGGCAGACTTACGTTAATAATAATAGATAAACCTCATGTTTACATCTTTTCTCACAACACTTCTACCAATGATTTTATTATTACAATGATTTTCTTGCACAAACATGGAACAAAAGCTTTTATAGTGAGCACAAACAAATAAAGTTTTAAAGAAAAGGGATGAAAAAACACATGGTTGCAGTGCATCATGGATAATATCAGCTCTCCGAGGCAGCGGAGGATCCACAGGTGCAGCCTTCGTAAATGAGTCAAGCTGAAAGGGTGCGAGGGGTCCATGTGAATTGGAGCACCCCTTGGTGGCGCTGAGATGACGTGGATTCTGTCTATAGTGGTCGAGACACTGAGGATCCCAACAATTGAGAAACAAGAGTTTTTACTTTCTGGACATTTCCATCATGAATGGAGCTATCCAAGGCAATGCATTGATATATAACATTTATTCATGTTGTGTAAGTATTTTTTTTTTTTTAAGGACTTTGTGTTCATTGTTAAACCCCTGCATTATCCTTGGGGCGAAATATATGATGCTCTTCCTGTTTTCTACATGTTTTTGAAAGGGGACATAGATACTGCAATGACACACGCTTTAGCTTCTAGCATAGTACACTCGAACTCTTGTGTGGTCTCACATTGGTCTGCAGTCTTTCTCATGACCAACACTGCACTGACCCCCCGGGCCGAGGATTTACCGCTGAGTGTGACCGCGTGTGCATGTCCATGTGTGAATGTTTCCGACTGTTTTACGTCACCCTTCTGGTAAACGGGAGCTCCGATTACCAAGGCGTTTGGCGACAGTCGAAAGTTAACGTGAGACGTGTTGAACTAACTCTCTCCAAACAAGGAGAATATTGAAAGGTAACGTGGAAACCAAAGACTTCAGCTGGACAGGACGAAACAATAAGAGTGTGAATAAGCACCATAAACAAAGGGGGTGCAATAACTTTTACCTGAGAGCCAGGGAGACAAGTGTGGGCATTGGAGGTGGTGCGGTCAAAAAACAGAAGCATAAGTAAACAACAGTCTGCAATATTAGGAAAACCTGTGAGGAAACTGCTGTAGCAATTGCTTCATAAGAACAATTTGATTTACTGACTCGTCAAGTGGACTGGGCATTCGAGTTCATCACATTCCACCTCTCGTCCTGAGGTTTCTTCACACTGATTTTTCACACTCATACTCAACAAGGTCAGCTTAGAAGGAGAGTTTAAAACCTCCTCGATTACGAAGATTGAACAGATGAGTGTGAAGAAGCCTCTGGGAAGCAAGGACAATCGTTGTTAACTCCAGCATCTTAGTTCACTTCCCTCAAAGGTTTGTAATATTTATCTCAATGACTACTTTACATGGAGTTAATAACCCTTTCATAACCGGAATATTAGCAATAACCCGGGTGAGCACAGCCATGTAAACACCACCTGAATCCTGAGTCCTTTTCCGTGTAATTGGTCATGTATCAGAGTATCCCCATCGAAAGAAACATACATTTTCTATCCGCACGGAACCTTGATTTTTTGAGTATAGGAAGTACTTATATGTGCCGTCTATGTCTGGCGCGCTGCCAACTGGTTCTCTCCTTCAAATGAATGAAGACCATGAGGCACAATAGTGTCAAGTGATGCTTATTGATCAGTACCAGCACCAAAGCGCAAACAAAGGCAACTGCTATTGGCCGGTTCATTATCCACCGTGCTGCTGTTGTTGCCTTTAGATACAGGAAGAACAAACGGTAATGACGTGTTTTTGTGTCATGATGTTCTCTTCGCCTTGAGACGTTGTCCGTGTGTCACGGTTTATATTGGGATATGCCAATGATTACAGCTACCATGTATACAGAAGTAACTGTCTGCTCAAGTATGTCAATAGTTTTTTTTCTAAATGTTTCAGAAACTGGAATATTTATGACATGTACTGTAAATGTAGTGACAGCCCACAATACTTTGATGGAATACTGATATATGAGGCTATAGTGATATGAGACATAACACAAAGCAAATTTTCTTCATAAATAAATATTTGTATGATAAATTACCTTTGTCCTTCTGAGTACATTTACCAAAAAATAGAACAATATAAATTTGCCTCAAGGTATTTTGAACAATTAAATTAAATTAAAAGCCAATGAGACAGATGAATGAGCCATAAACAGAGTCATTTGTCTTGGTTATCTCTTCGGTCATGAAATATGTTCATGAACGCCCTTGAGAGGAGCATAGAAGGCATTTTTTCTCCGTCCAACGCCTGGGCTTTGACCGTGAATGGGAGGGGAACGGACATGGTCAATTGACAAAATGTTGTGAATTTAGAACAATAGCAAAGTCGTACAGCAGGTGAAGGTCCACTGATTACATTGACTGCAGAAGTGTACAGTGATACAGAATAAAGAAACCAAAGACACAGGAAAAGAAGGCGTGTTTCGCACATTATCAATCACTTTTGTTGTATTAGATTTTGTAAATGCAGCAATTCTTGCTTTATTTGCACCATAAATCACAAAAAGCCCACTGCAAATGCTTAATTCATTCAGCAGTAAAAGGACCTTTATCCATTTTTTATTCTCGTCTGGTGATGTAGGGAAGAAGGTGAATTTAAAGCTGCCCTCAGCTGTTCCATTTTGCCGATCGGGAATGGTTACATTCCCACATTGCATCGCTAGATGCGCCACCTTCGTAGCAGCGAGCTAATTTAGTCAAGACAAGCTACACACCCCTCACCCCATAACATACCACGCCCCCACCCCCATGCATGTAAACACAAACACGTGCAGGGACTGCAATTGTTTGAAGCAGTAGGAGCTGCAACAGTTAGCGGCTAACACAGTCAGAGTTTAGCATTATGACAGAAGTCCACAAAAGACGGCGAACTGACCAATTTCTTACCAACCTGCTCTGACGCAGCTGAAATCTTTGTGAAATGCTCATTGGTTTAATAATCCACTAGGGTTCACTACTCCTACTGATATTGAACTGAACTGAAAAATTCCAAAAGACAAAGCAGAGAGCAGCTTTCAACTATCAACAAGTGGTTCATGAGACCGTGCAAAGGCCGTCATACGCTCTTTCGTGGTACTATGCTCTTCTCAGTGAGTTTTGTAAGAACGCTGTGTTTTGGGTCAAAAACAATCAACAGACAAGGCCCACTCAACTGGTTTTACCCCTATTTACAAGAGGTAGAATTGACAATAAATGTAGTAAACGTGAGGGCAGTACAGAGCAGTCATATATAGACACATGAAAATGACCACAAAAAGAAGTCTTTTATAAAGAAAAGTTACCTCAAAAACTCTTTGTCTGCATGATTTGTCAAATAAGCAGCAGTTTTGAATGGTTCTCCTATAATTGATCTAGATGTGTCCTCTATTATCAAAAAGTCTGTCTATATGTTATGCAATGGGGCAGCCAAATGTCAAATAAATTTAAAAACAGCTTTCAATATTGCATTCCTGGATCAAAAGTTGGAAAGTGAATGTTAAAACAGTGATCGTTGCAGCTCTGCAAAGCCTTACATGATGCCAACACATGTTTCAAATCATTGCTATCTGACTAATAAAAGACCTGACTGAGCTCATCTGACCTCTGACAGTGCCTTTGTGGTGCCCGGCAAATGTTTTTCTTCAATAAGCTTGAAAGTTAGCGTAATGTGCTTCATGTGAGATCCCATGCACAAACTATACTATCTTCCAATGATCTCACATGTTTTCTTTGGCTGGCTCTTGTTCTGGGTCAACGTGTGAGACCAAATGTACAGTTTTAGTTTCTTAGTTTTAAAAGTCACTCTTTAAAGGGACTATACAGAGTTTAAAAATGTTAAAATAATGTATTTTCCTCCCCTTACATGTTCCAGCCATGTCCTAATGTGTAGAATGAGCAGAGACCTGTTCACCACAACTGCCTCTAAAATCCTGCACTGTCACTCAAAAAGGTGTTAATTCGGGTCCGAAGTGCCGTCATGCACGTGCTTAAAGCAGTACTAAGTAACTCTTCCCCCTAGAGGCCATAAGCGCAACTGCAGGTGTAGTAGCAAGTTACGATTTTTTAATTTATTAATTGTCTTGGAGAGTAAATACTACGCTGACAGGAAAGGCGAAGGGAGAGAGGGTTACTGTGCATCCAATTATACAATGGAAATATTTTTTTTCACTCAAACTTGGCTGTAAATACTGTTTAAAGTGACGTTAGCCCCGCAGTTAGCTCTGCCCGTTAGCATGTTAGCTTCTTCTTCGTGATTCCATTAGTGTGTATTGCTTTCTCCGCACCGGGGGCAGTCAAGTTGCAAACATGGTTTTCTGGCCAGAGACACCAGGGGGAGATGAAAGACCCTCCAATCATCCCATAAACACTTGTATTACAGGGACTTCGGAAAGGATTTATTAAGGTAAATAAGTTACTTAGTACTGCTTTAATATAGAAGGTGCAGTTACACGTATGACCTGAGGTGGCAGTAGTGAGTATAAAATGGCAAACTTGCATCTAGCCCCTTTAAGCTTTAGTCCATTTTTAATATCAACATTTAGCATGTTTTTCACCATCTTAATTACAGTGCCAAAACTTGGTACTTGTTGCTGTAAATTCAATTATTAAAATGTGTTTTCATCAGGAAGAATGTGGGATTTTGTAGTCTCTTTTAGACACCAATAGAAGCAAATTATAGTGATTTTTATTTGGACCACACTTTAAACTTTGCATCCTTCTCTCGCAGATACATCAATCAATCTTGTGTTCCTTTTTTTAACTTTCAGCTTATCTTGAGTTATTCATATCACTATTTATTCCTAGGGATTACCGCACAATGTTCAAACGCTATGAGGGTGAATGACATTTGCCGAGCTTTAGCAGCCAGTCATCGACCTCATAGAGCGCAGCCCCTAAGGTTAACGTTACGTAACCTCAGTTTGCCTCTCCCTCTCTTCCCCTGGGTGGTGCCGATAAACAGTGTGCTTTTCGCCGCAAAAGAGGAACCAGAAGTCAAAGACCAAGAAGAAACAAAGTCAAGAAAACATATTCTAGCACAAGCAACACTTCCTAATCAGCTTTAGATAAACATATGGGCAGACCGACTAGCACATTCTCATGATGAGGTTGGAACAAAGATTTGACTCAAAGTGATCACACATTATTCAATAAATCATTCATAAAAGGTTTGTGGTGCTTTGCTTTTCATTTTGAGATATATGGTACTTATTTCTCACAGGAAAGAAAACTATTTACCAGCGTGAGAATGTGAGTGGTGTGTCAATGAGTGTGGAACTTTAACTGTTCATAAGTATTTTCATAATTCATCAATCATTTAGGCAGCTTTATGTTCACTGAAGGAACTTGCTACACAACATAGCAACATAGGAATGGCAGCTTCACTTAAAAATGTGTCGGAAAGATTTAACTTATTTTATTTAACTTAACGTCATTGATGATTAAATAAAACAAAAAACATTGCTTTACAACGAGCAAAGGGAACTACATTTTAATTTCCTGAGACTCTGTCCGTTTGTTATGAATGTCATTGCTTAGTCAAGAGGGAAAATGCACTGTCTCAAAGGTCCTGCAGAGACAGAGGCAAAGCCCTGGACGAAGCTTCAGGAAATTGACATTATCATCTCCATTAAAACAGCAGCAGTGCACAATGTACACAGTGTATTAAAGCCGATTCTGTGCCTCTGTTTTATAAATGCATCGTGTCTGTGCTTTATTGTTTTAACACATTGAGTGCTGTGCTGTTTTGGGGATTTAGATGTACAGTGCCAACAATCCAGACCGTTTTTCATGATATTTGTAGCACCACACGTATTCTGTGTTATGGCTATGGACACATGGCTCGATTGAAAGACGAGAATCTAAGCTCTCCGTAGGTGAAAACAGTTTAATTCTAGTGCCTCAGTTCCTGAGAAATCCAAAGCTAAACATTTAGCAAAGATTTTTTCTAGACTCGGAGATAACGGGGGTTTTATCCAACACTGTCCTTTCTGATTAACTCCTCTCTCCAACTCTCTCCAACTCTCTCCTCCTCTCTCCTCCTCTCTCCTCCTCTATCCTCTCTGGACAGACACTAACGTTATGGGAAGAGCAAATGCCTAAATATATTTGTTTCAAGTCAAATTTCAACAACAACACTGTTGACACGTTTTGAAACACCACGTGTTATCGATCGCCGTGTGTATTTAAACAGCCTGATTCTCGGATTGAAGGCTTTATCAGGATGTTTCTCAGTCGTCCTTGGACCAATTTTGACCATTTAAAAACTCAGAGAAACGTTAAAATCTCAACTGTTTCGATCTATACATGGGCTGCTCTGCTTTGTCAATATGAAATGTCCAGATCCTGACTCTTCCCAAGTTTTTGATCGTCATTCATTTATTTCACTTCTGTTCATCAAAGAGCTACCAAATTCACACATAAGGGTATTAGAGTGTCTAGTTTCGTAATTTAAAAAAAATCCATCTTCTCTCGAATCACCAACAATGTCAATGAAATGCTATGTTTTATGGATCACCATCAGCTGGAGAATCGTTCTTTTTATTCTGGTGTGAACTATTGAAAACAGTGGTTTCCAACTGGGCCTCTAAAGGAGAGCGGAGAAACCGACTCCACAATAAAAACAAACAAACATCCAGTACAGGAGACGGCGTGCGAACCTTTGTCATCTTTGTTTCATTTTGTCCTTTGGGCATCCTGTCCTGCCTTGCTCTCCTTGACTACAGTGCATGCGTGTGAATGGGTGAGTGGCCCCTTGATGTAAATCGTTTTGAGTGCCCAATGGAGGAGGAAAAGTGCTGTACAAATGCTCATGATCTTTTGCCATTTACCTGTTGGCCTCATCTTGGAGCAGGAGTTAAGGTTAGAGCAGCCCTGAGGGGACACATTACTGTCAGCACTCACGGGAAAACGAGCCCGGTGTCAATTTCTCTTCCTAAAGAAAGAAAGGAAGTAGATATCGGTGACAGATGAGCAATGATGTCAAGAATGTGAAGAGTTTAGATGTTAGTTATGAGCTTAACATTTATCCAAAAAACACTGGTTTTAAACCTTTTAAAGCTAGTAGGCATTTTTTTTACAGTGAAGTGACAGTTTTCCGAAAGCTGTGAAACCTGGTTTTAACTCAGTCCCTGTGATGAATTTTGATGCTGTAAATGCATTAGGAAAGTTTGAGATGAGTTTGGACCAGAAAATAGCAATTTGAAATTTGAGTGACCCTGTTTGTACAATAAGGTAATTCAGGTTATTATAATAGTATAAATAGTATAAAAGAAAGACGTTTCCATGTTTTCTTTTCATTTTACATTTGTGCACAATTTTGTTTTTCTGTGTGCCTCAAAACCCCCAGAAATATTGTGATAAGAGTATTCAAAGCATTTAGGTAAATACATCCCAGCTGATAACATGAAAAGTCAATACTTTTATGTGCGAACCGTTATCTCGTCTCGATGTGGTTTTACTACAACATGACCTTTTCTCCCCCTCTTCCAAACACAAACA
This sequence comes from Gobius niger, assembly GCF_951799975.1. Lineage (NCBI taxonomy): Eukaryota > Metazoa > Chordata > Actinopteri > Gobiiformes > Gobiidae > Gobius > Gobius niger. Next base: position 12,272,173 of record NC_136856.1, read on the forward strand.
AAGTGACTTATAATGGCCTCTTTTCATTCGCGTTGACGCGCAAACACGCATCATTTTTGCCCAGGAAATAGGTCAGTCGTAAATAATGGTTTTGTTAATGGAGACAGCAGTAAGTACGCCCATTTGAGGAAATGAAAAGGTGCTATATTTTGGGAAAGTGCATAAATGTACTAATTGGAGACCACCATTTGTACAAACCAGCCGTCGAAAGATCCTGTGATTTCTATGATTGTGCCATAAAGTCCCAACCTTTAATTTGCCTGCTCATGTCCTGGCTCACCCTCGTCCAGCCAGTGTTACGAATGTGCGTCAAAGGGACATGTTGCATTCATCTCCATTACTTTACCAGCAGGGTCAGCGAAGTGGGCATTTATTGACTGATCATCAGGTCTCTTAACAGAAGATTGAGCGGGCTATTGACCCACAAAATTGAGGTCAAGGAGTGCGCTTAATTATGGTGAGTGGCTCATTAATTTTAATAAACTCTCTAAACTCCTATGGGGATCTTTGAGTATTGATGTTGTGACCAGGTTAATGAGAAGCCAAATGATAGCTGACTCTTCCATGCGTGACAAAATCCAAAATGCCCCAAATTTTGGAAAAACATTTAGATAAATTCCGATGAACGTTAACGGACCATTCAGAGATGTGCTCTGTCTGATGAAAAAACAAGTAAACATTGAAATGTGTACAGTCACAGTGATGAAGAGACAGTGTGTGTTATGTGTGTCTGATCAGTGCACATGCAAATTCCAACAATGATGAATATGTTCTGTCCCCGGCCTTCGTCCCACTTCGGTGTTGGCACATCCTTATCCATTTTGGATTGTGGATTAGTTTTATGATCTCCCTTAATTCTTTCCATCCACCTCTTCTTTGGTCACATAGCTCCAGTGACTTGTCGTCACTCTAGCCAGGCGACATTTACTCGCACTCTCACATCTGGGAGGGTGTCGCCGTCAGCTGACAGGGTGGAGCAGAGGTATTTGAAGTGTTCTATAACCATGGTCTAACACTAACAATATCCATCCATTGCATCTCAAACAGTGCAATGCGGATTTCATTTTGATGGTACAGGTTCCTCTGCCGTTCCAGTTTTTGTTTTAGTATACTGTTACTCCTTTCTTGTTTAGAACCAATTTATCAATGCTATTGCAGGGCTCTTTTATTTAGACCTTGATTTAAATTTAATGGCACTTTTTTCTTTGATGGTATTTTGAAGCTAAATTCAGTGTCATTACTCAAAAAAAACATAGTTCAACAGAATGCAACTCTATTATACTATATATTCCACTTGAGAGCAACATGAGGCAGCAGATGGTGTCTTGCTGGTGCTCCCCTGCATCTCAACATGAGAATGCAAGTTTGAGATTAACCAAATGTCCCCGTCCCTCAGAGGGTTTTATGGTTTTAATTTTAATGGCAACATCTTCCTTTCTTTAATTCAGGTGGAGCCGGAACAACTGCAGACTGCATAAATTTACACGGATGATCGGGCACCACATGGAGCAGCCTTATCTGTCCATGGAAAAACACACTGACAAGTGTTTTATATTTAACAATAGTAGAGGCTGGTGGGGGAGATGTTGATGGGTGGACTTACAAACACAGAGATATGAGATCATATTAGACGACCTTTGACAAAACACACCATTTTAATAGATAGATTTACAGATAGCTTTATTAGTCATCCTTATGCAACATAAAAACAAAATTATGTTTCACACATACCCAAC